>NC_092258.1:16721824-16778191 GCF_036320965.1 Panulirus ornatus | reverse complement strand
GCTCTTCCCCAGTCTGATGCTCTGTACATGCCTTCACCCTCTCAATCAATACCCTCCCATGTAATTTACCAGGAATAATAAACAAACTTATACCTCTGTAATTTGAGCACTCACTCTCATCCCCTTTGCCATTGTACAATGGCACTATGCATACATTCCACCAATCCTCAGGCACCTCACCATGAGTCATACATACATTAAATAACCTTACCAACCAGTCAATAATACAGTCACCCCCTTTTTTAATAAATTCCACTGCAATACCATCCAAACCTGCTGCCTTGCCGGCTTTCATGTGTGTGTGTGTGTGTGTGTGTGTGTGTGTGTGTGTGTGTGTGTGTGTGTGTATATATATATATATATATATATATAAAGCAAATGGATTTGTATGTAGCATTTATGGATCTGGAGAAGGCATATGATAGAGTTGATAGAGATGCTCTGTGGAAGGTATTAAGAATATATGGTGTGGGAGGCAAGTTGTTAGAAGCAGTGAAAAGTTTTTATCGAGGATGTAAGGCATGTGTACGTGTAGGAAGAGAGGAAAGTGATTGGTTCTCAGTGAATGTAGGTTTGCGGCAGGGGTGTGTGATGTCTCCATGGTTGTTTAATTTGTTTATGGATGGGGTTGTTAGGGAGGTAAAGGCAAGAGTTTTGGAAAGAGGGGCAAGTATGAAGTCTGTTGGGGATGAGAGAGCTTGGGAAGTGAGTCAGTTGTTGTTCGCTGACGATACAGCGCTGGTGGCTGATTCATGTGAGAAACTGCAGAAGCTGGTGACGGAGTTTGATAAAGTGTGTGGAAGAAGAAAGTTAAGAGTAAATGTGAATAAGAGCAAGGTTATTAGGTACAGTAGGGTTGAGGGTCAAGTAAATTGGGAGGTGAGTTTGAATGGAGAAAAACTGGAGGAAGTGAAGTGTTTTAGATATCTGGGAGTGGATCTGGCAGCGGATGGAACCATGGAAGCAGAAGTGGACCATAGGGTGGGGGAGGGGGCGAAAAATCTGGGAGCCTTGAAGAATGTGTGGAAGTCGAGAACATTATCTCGGAAAGCAAAAATGGGTATGTTTGAAGGAATAGTGGTTCCAACAATGTTGTATGGTTGCGAGGCGTGGGCTATGGATAGAGTTGTGCGCAGGAGGATGGATGTGCTGGAAATGAGATGTCTGAGGACAATGTGTGGTGTAAGGTGGTTTGATCGAGTAAGTAACGTAAGGGTGAGAGAGATGTGTGGAAATAAAAAGAGCGTGGTTGAGAGAGCAGAAGAGGGTGTTTTGAAATGGTTTGGGCACATGGAGAGAATGAGTGAGGAAAGGTTGACCAAGAGGATATATGTGTCAGAGGTGGAGGGAACGAGGAGAAGAGGGAGACCAAATTGGAGGTGGAAAGATGGAGTGAAAAAGATTTTGTGTGATCAGGGCCTGAACTTGCAGGAGGGTGAAAGGAGGGCAAGGAATAGAGTGAATTGGAGCAATGTGGTATACTGGGGTTGACGTGCTGTCAGTGGATTGAATCAAGACATGTGAAGCGTCTGGGGTAAACCATGGAAAGCTGTGTAGGTATGTATATTTGCGTGTGTGGACGTATGTATATACATGTGTATGGGGGGGGGTTGGGCCATTTCTTTCGTCTGTTTCCTTGCGCTACCTCGCAAACGCGGGAGACAGCGACAAAGTATAAAAAAAAAAAAAAAAAAAATATATATTATCCCTGGGGATAGGGGTGAAAGAATACTTCCCACGCATTCCTCACATGTGATAGAAGGCAACTAGAGGGGACGGGAGCGGGGGGCCAGAAATCATCCCCTCCTTGTATTTTAACTTCCTAAAAAATGGGAAACAGAAGGAGCTACGCGGGGAGTGCTCATCCTCCTCGTAGACTCAGATTGGGGTGTCTAAATGTGAGTGGATGTAACCAAGATGTGAAAAAAGGAGAGATAGGTAGTATGTTTGAGGAAAGGAACCTGGATGTTTTGGCTCTGAGTGAAACGAAGCTCAAGGGTAAAGGGGAAGAGTGGTTTGGGAATGTCTTGGGAGTAAAGTCAGGGGTTAGTGAGAGGACAAGGGCAAGGGAAGGAGTAGCAGTACTCCTGAAACAGGAGTTGTGGGAGTATGTGATAGAATGTAAGAAAGTAAATTCTCGATTAATATGGGTAAAACTGAATGTTGATGGAGAGAGATGGGTGATTATTGGTGCATATGCATCTGGGCATGAGAAGAAAGATCATGAGAGGCAAGTGTTTTGGGAGCAGCTGAATGAGTGTGTTAGTGGTTTTGATGCATGAGACCGGGTTATAGTGATGGGTGATTTGAATGCAAAGGTGAGTAATGTGGCAGTTGAGGGAATAATTGGTATACATGGGGTGTTCAGTGTTGTAAATGGAAATGGTGAAGAGCTTGTAGATTTATGTGCTGAAAAAGGACTGGTCATTGGGAATACCTGGTTTAAAAAGCGAGATATACATAAGTATACGTATGTAAGTAGGAGAGATGGCCAGAGAGCGTTATTGGATTACGTGTTAATTGACAGGCACGCGAAAGAGAGACTTTTGGATGTTAATGTGCTGAGAGGTGCAACTGGAGGGATGTCTGATCATTATCTTGTGGAGGCTAAGGTGAAGATTTGTATGGGTTTTCACAAAAGAAGATTGAACGTTGGGGTGAAGAGGGTGGTGAGAGTAAGTGAGCTTGGGAAGGAGACTTGTGTGAGGAAGTACCAGGAGAGACTGAGTACAGAATGGAAAAAGGTGAGAACAATGGAAGTAAGGGGAGTGGGGGAGGAATGGGATGTATTTAGGGAATCAGTGATGGAATGCGCAAAAGATGCTTGTGGCATGAGAAGAGTGGGAGGTGGGTTGATTAGAAAGGGTAGTGAGTGGTGGGATGAAGAAGTAAGATTATTAGTGAAAGAGAAGAGAGAGGCATTTGGACGATTTTTGCAGGGAAAAAATGCAATTGAGTGGGAGATGTATAAAAGAAAGAGGCAGGAGGTCAAGAGAGAGGTGCAAGAGGTGAAAAAGAGGGCAAATGAAAGTTGGGGTGAGAGAGTATCATTAAATTTTAGGGAGAATAAAAAGATGTTCTGGAAGGAGGTAAATAAAGTGCGTAAGACAAGGGAGCAAATGGGAATTTCAGTGCAGGGCTCTAATGGGGAGGTGATAACAAGTAGTGGTGATGTGAGAGGGAGATGGAGTGAGTATTTTGAAGGTTTGTTGAATGTGTTTGATGATAGGGTGTTTTGGTCGAGGTGGTGTGCAAGGTGAGATGGTTAGGGAAAATGATTTGGTAAACAGAGAAGAGGTAGGAAAAGCTTTGCGGAAGATGAAAGCCGGCAAGGCAGCAGGTTTGGATGGTATTGCAGTGGAATTTATCAAAAAAGGGGCTGACTGTATTGTTGACTGGTTGGTAAGGTTATTTAATGTATGTATGACTCATGGTGAGGTGCCTGAGGATTGGCGGAATGCATGCATAGTGCCATTGTACAAAGGCAAAGGGGATAAGAGTGAGTGCTCAAATTACAAAGGTATAAGTTTGTTGAGTATTCCTGGTAAATTATATGGGAGGGTATTAATTGAGAGGGTGAAGGCATGTACAGAGCATCAGATTGGGGAAGAGCAGTGTGGTTTCAGAAGTGGTAGAGGATGTGTGGATCAGGTGTTTGCTTTGAAGAATGTATGTGAGAAATACTTAGAAAAGCAAATGGATTTGTATGTAGCATTTATGGATCTGGAGAAGGCATATGATAGAGTTGATAGAGATGCTCTGTGGAAGGTATTAAGAATATATGGTGTGGGAGGCAAGTTGTTAGAAGCAGTGAAAAGTTTTTATCTAGGATGTAAGGCATGTGTACGTGTAGGAAGAGAGGAAAGTGATTGGTTCTCAGTGAATGTAGGTTTGCGGCAGGGGTGTGTGACGTCTCCATGGTTGTTTAATTTGTTTATGGATGGGGTTGATAGGGAGGTAAATGCAAGAGTTTTGGAAAGAGGGGCAAGTATGAAGTCTGTTGTGGATGAGAGAGCTTGGGAAGTGAGTCAGTTGTTGTTCGCTGATGATACAGCGCTGGTGGCTGATTCATGTGAGAAACTGCAGAAGCTGGTGACTGAGTTTGGTAAAGTGTGTGAAAGAAGAAAGTTAAGAGTAAATGTGAATAAGAGCAAGGTTATTAGGTACAGTAGGGTTGAGGGTCAAGTCAATTGGGAGGTAAGTTTGAATGGAGAAAAACTGGAGGAAGTAAAGTGTTTTAGATATCTGGGAGTGGATCTGGCAGCGGATGGAACCATGGAAGCGGAAGTGAATCATAGGGTGGGGGAGGGGGCGAAATTCCTGGGAGCCTTGAAGAATGTGTGGAAGTCGAGAACATTATCTGGGAAAGCAAAAATGGCTATGTGTGAAGGAATAGTGGTTCCAACAATGTTGTATGGTTGCGAGGCGTGAGCTATGGATAGAGTTGTGCACAGGAGGGTGGATGTGCTGGAAATGAGATGTTTGAGGACAATGTGTGGTGTGAGGTGGTTTGACCGAGTAAGTAATGTAAGGGTAAGAGAGATGTGTGGAAATAAAAAGAGCGTGGTTGAGAGAGCAAAAGAGGGTGTTTTGAAATGGTTTGGGCACATGGAGAGAATGAGTGAGGAAAGATTGTCCAAGAGGATATATGTGTCGGAGGTGGAGGGAACGAGGAGAAGTGGGAGACCAAATTGGAGGTGGAAAGATGGAGTGAAAAAGATTTTGAGTGATCGGGGCCTGAACATGCAGGAGGGTGAAAGGCGGGCAAGGAATAGAGTGAATTGGATCGATGTGGTATACCGGGGTTGACGTGCTGTCAGTGGATTGAATCAGGGCATGTGAAGCGTGTGGGGTAAACCATGGAAAGTTCTGTGGGGCATGGATGTGGAAAGGGAGTGTGGTTTCGGGCATTACTGCATGACAGCTAGAGACTGAGTGTGAACGAATGGGGCATTTGTTGTCTTTTCCTAGTGCTACCTCGCACACATGAGGGGGGAGGGGGATGGTATTCCATGTGTGGCGAGGTGGCGATGGGAATGAATAAAGGCAGACAGTGTGAATTGTGTGCATGGGTATATATGTATGTGTCTGTGTTTGTATATATGTGTACATTGAGATGTATAGGTATGTATATTTGCGTGTGTGGACGTGTATGTATATACATGTGTATGGGGGTGGGTTGGGCCATTTCTTTCGTCTGTTTCCTTGCACTACCTCGCAAACGCGGGAGACAGTGACAAAGCAAAACAATAAATAAATAAATAAATATATATCTGTATGTGAGTGGATGTATCTTTCTTCATTTGTTTCCTGGCGCTACCTTCCTAATGCGGGAAATGACACTCAAGTATGAAAATATAAATTGTAAGAACAAAAGTATTAAAAAGAATTTTACTTTAATAGTTACTGGTAATCATAAAATCAAAACTTTCAAAAACAAAGAAATAGTTACCATCAAGGTAAATATCAAGAAAACAGATGTGCAATTTCTAGATGATAGAATTTAATGCAATTGTATCAAGGGATTCCTAACAATGTGCAGAGTTAATATAAAGTGTGCGATTCTAGGAGTAGGCCCTTTAACTACATCAATTTTAAATTTTCTTATAGTGGGTAAAGAGGACTGTCGGGTAAAATCAATCACATTAATAGTTAAAGTAATACTTTCAAAACACTCTCAATGGAGTCCAGCAAACAGGAAAAAAACGGGAGGAATGCCTTCGGCATCCTAACTTCATTCTCTAATGTCCTTGCTTAAGGACATGAACATGAGGAATGCATTCGACATCTCAATGTCCTTTTCTAACGTCCCTGTACACAAAATGAGGACGTAGGAAGAGTGACCATCCTGCAGATGGCTGAAAAAAAATTCACCTAGTGCTTGTTTGGATTCTATAGAGCTTTACTCAGTATGTATGTTAATATATAAAGCAAATGAACATGAAATAAAGCATAAAAACTTGCCTTTCGGATGTAGAAATGCCATTTTTCCTTAATAATTGATGCATTCAAGTAAATATCACCATGCATCATAACATTTGAAGATGACTTCATGAGTTTTGTAAATATGATGGGTGAGCACAGATGTCTACTTAGATTTATGGCTCAGTTCAATGCTGATGAGACCTGTCCTACAAAGGGTCATATTCCTATATCACTGTACACATCTGAACATACTGTCTACATTCCACTCCAAACAGATTATGTCAGATATAAGTGTTTTTTATAACTATGAAATTTCATGAGTAATAGAATCAACGAGACTTCAATTGCATAAAAATTGGTAACTTTTTATGTTCTGATATTTGTTGATATTTTACATTACTAACTTATACCCCACATTTTTCCTCTCCCTCATAACCCTACCACTAATGATCTAATGACTTAATAATAGATGATCGGTTTTAAGAGAGAAAGAAAATCCCACTCATTATATTACTATTTTACCATGGCAGCAACAATTCCATTAAAAAATAAAACAGTTTCTAATCCTACAAGTATGGTGTCCACATCTAAAGAAACACACTGAAGCTATAAAAAATGTCCGGAGAAGAGCAACCAAACAAGTATTGGGGCTATCAACACTTTCATACAAAGAACAACTCAAGAAATTAAACCTTCCAACACTGACATACAGATGATCTAGAGGTGATATGATCAAGATGCACAAAATACTACAGGATAATATGATGAAAATGTGTCCAGTTTTATACAACCTCGTGATGACTCCACCACTTGTAGGCATCAGCTTAAACTGTATAAATCAAGATCTAAATTCGATATTACGATATACTCGTTTACATAAGGAACAGCAGAAACATGGAACAGCCTACCAGAGAAAGTAATAACAGCACCATCAACACAGTCCTGTGAAGCAAGACTAGATCTTTTTTGAGAAAGCCGAGCACAGAAATATAACGAGAAAATACACACGGCCAGACATGACCTAAAAAATTTAAGTTTAGACGAGAAGCTGACATAAAAAGATTCCACTGAAGGCCTACAGTGAGTATCTGTTAGCATAACGGACCACTCAAATATGAAACAATTGTATGTTCGACAGACCTTCCCGGTACAATAAATAGGCCTGGGCAATGTAATACGGGAAAATCCTGTAAGTTATTAAAAATTCTTACATCTACTCACCACCAAGTATTCCCACACGTAGTGATCACCTCCGTGGTAGGGAAACGACGGAGGGAAAATATCAGTGCTAATATCATCACTCGCCAGAACTAGAATAAAAAACAATTTCTCTATTGGCAAGGCCTTATCACTCCCTGATTGCAGCCATGTGCAATTAATTCAAAGTCTGTTTACTTCCAAATGTTGCACAGAACCTTCTTTCCTTACTGTGTATTCAGTAAAGCTTTTGCTTTTCGTGGGGTAGCCAGGGGAACGACATTCGAACGTTCGTGTTGTGAACTGGTCTTCGATTTATCAGTAGCAAATATAATACGAATCAGAGATGTTAAGACATACATTTGTGCAGAACAAAAAATAATTAAAGTCGAATGAATAATCTAAAGTTTTCTTCCAGTTATTCTGTTTGTATTTTAGTAATGTAGGGTATAGGTTACATTCAATAAATTACTTTCGAACAATAGTTAACTCCAGATTTAAACAAGCACTACGAACGCATATCACACAAATTTGATAATAATCGGTAAAGTAATGCAATAACACAATTATGAAGCTCACTCAAGGAATTATAAAGATAAGATCTGTATATACTATGATATAAGTTTATAAATACAATAGTTGGAGTTATTAAGATGTAAAGCATATCCGCAAACTTATTGCTAAAGTATCTCTTCATTTTCTATTCGTACAGCTAATTGGTCACAGCTACCAAGTTCTCTCTCGTATCTCTCACACATCTCCCTCTCTTATCCCAATCGTTCAAGATTTGCTTCTAAATATCTCTAACTAACTGTCCCCCGTCACATCTCTCTTGCTGGTTGTTTCCCTCACATTTCATCACAGTTCCCCTCACATCTATCATTCAAGCTTCCCTTATACGTCTCACTCCAGCCCCTCCACCTCCTTCAAGTTTTCCTTGTTTATTATTCTACTTTACCATAACTCTAACTTATCTTACGTCTTACTCATCTAAATTTCCTCTTCACATATCTCGCTTGCAGGTGCCCTCTCATATTCCTCTAGTTCACTTTCCTAAATTTTCCTCTCACACAGGATTTCATGATTTCTCTCTTGGACTCTTTCCTCGTACCCCTTAGCAAAACAACGCTCACACAACTAACTAACGGCTCCCAATCAAATCTTTCTCCCTCACACTGGCTTCCTCACGCAACTCACTCACAGCGGCGTTCTCCCATTTCTCCTTCGTTATTTTTACTCCGTCTTCTCTCACTTACTGTTCTTTCTCACATCTGTTGTACTAATACCTCTCAATAATTGTTCCTCTCGCCCAAAACATATCTCATCCAGAGATCTCTACATTCTCTCATACCATTCGATGCTGTTACCTCTCATCCAACACATATTCAGAGATCCCTACATTCACTCATACCATTCGATGTTGTCACCTCTCATCCATTGTACTATCATCTTCCTTCTCACTCACGATACATTTATATTCCTTCACAATGTCACCCCTCATATCCCTCTCACTTATAGCAATCCTTATCTCCCTCTTAGTCACAGCAACCCTCACATCCCTCTCATATATGACTTCCCCAATACTTAACTTATGTCACCATTCACATTTCTCTCACTGTGGCCAAGTTTCATATACTTCTCACTCAAAGTTCACCATCACATCCTACTCTTCCCCAATCTGATGCTCTGTACATGCTTTCACCCTCTCAATCAATACCCTAACATATAATTTTCCAGGAATATTGAACAAACTTATACCTCTGTAATTTGAGCACTCACCTTTATCTCCTTTGCCTTTGTACAATGGCGTTATGCATACATTCCGATTATCCGCAGGCACCTTACCATGAGTTATACATACATTAGATATCCTTACCAACCAGTCAAGAACACAGTCACCCCCTTTTCAAATAAATTCCACTGCAATACCATCTAAATCCGCTGCCTTGCCGGCTCTCATCTTCCACGAGGCTTTTACTACATCTTCTCTGTTTACCAAATCATTCTCCCTCACCCTTTCACTTCGCACACCACCTCGACCAAAACACCCTATATCTGCCACTCTATCATCTAACTCATTCAACAAACCTTCAAAATACTTACTCCATCTCCTTCTCACATCACTACTCCTTGTTATTTCTTACCCATTGGGCCCCTTTCACTGAGGTTTATATATATATATATATATATATATATATATATATATATATATATATATATATATATATATATATATATATATATATATATATATATATATATATATATAGGTGCCTGAGGATTGGCGGAATGCGTGCATAGTGCCATTGTACAAAGGCAAAGGGGATAAGAGTGAGTGCTCAAATTACAGAGGTATAAGTTTGTTGAGTATTCCTGGTAAATTATATGGGAGGGTATTGATTGAGAGGGTGAAGGCATGTACAGAGCATCAGATTGGGGAAGAGCAGTGTGGTTTCAGAAGTGGTAGAGGATGTGTGGATCAGGTGTTTGCTTTGAAGAATGTATGTGAGAAATACTTAGAAAAGCAAATGGATTTCTATGTAGCATTTATGGATCTGGAGAAGGCATATGATAGAGTTGATAGAGATGCTCTGTGGAAGGTATTAAGAATATATGGTGTGGGAGGAAAGTTGTTAGAAGCAGTGAAAAGTTTTTATCGAGGATGTAAGGCATGTGTACGTGTAGGAAGAGAGGAAAGTGATTGGTTCTCAGTGAATGTAGGTTTGCGGCAGGGGTGTGTGATGTCTCCATGGTTGTTTAATTTGTTTATGGATGGGGTTGTTAGGGAGGTAAATGCAAGAGTTTTGGAAAGAGGGGCAAGTATGAAGTCTGTTGGGGATGAGAGAGCTTGGGAAGTGAGTCAGTTGTTGTTCGCTGATGATACAGCGCTGGTGGCTGATTCATGTGAGAAACTGCAGAAGCTGGTGACTGAGTTTGGTAAAGTGTGTGGAAGAAGAAAGTTAAGAGTAAATGTGAATAAGAGCAAGGTTATTAGGTACAGTAGGGTTGAGGGTCAAGTCAATTGGGAGGTGAGTTTGAATGGAGAAAAACTGGAGGAAGTGAAGTGTTTTAGATATCTGGGAGTGGATCTGGCAGCGGATGGAACCATGGAAGCGGAAGTGGATCATAGGGTGGGGGAGGGGGCGAAAATTCTGGGGGCCTTGAAGAATGTGTGGAAGTCGAGAACATTATCTCGGAAAGCAAAAATGGGTTTGTTTGAAGGAATAGTGGTTCCAACAATGTTGTATGGTTGCGAGGCGTGGGCTATGGATAGAGTTGTGCGCAGGAGGATGGATGTGCTGGAAATGAGATGTTTGAGGACAATGTGTGGTGTGAGGTGGTTTGATCGAGTGAGTAACGTAAGGGTAAGAGAGATGTGTGGAAATAAAAAGAGCGTGGTTGAGAGAGCAGAAGAGGGTGTTTTGAAGTGGTTTGGGCACATGGAGAGAATGAGTGAGGAAAGATTGACCAAGAGGATATATGTGTCGGAGGTGGAGGGAACGAGGAGAAGAGGGAGACCAAATTGGAGGTGGAAAGATGGAGTGAAAAAGATTTTGTGTGATCGGTGCCTGAACATGCAGGAGGGTGAAAGGAGGGCAAGGAATAGAGTGAATTGGAGCGATGTGGTATACCGGGGTTGACGTGCTGTCAGTGGATTGAATCAAGGCATGTGAAGCGTCTGGGGTAAATCATGGAAAGCTGTGTAGGTATGTATATTTGCGTGTGTGGACGTATGTATATACAAGTGTATGGGGGGGGGGTTGGGCCATTTCTTTCGTCTGTTTCCTTGCGCTACCTCGCAAACGCGGGAGACAGCGACAAAGTATAATAAAAAAAATATAATAATATATATATATATATATATATATATATATATATATATATATATATATATATATATATATATATATATATATATATATATATATCCTGGGGATAGGGGAGAAAGAATACTTCCCGCGTATTCCCTGCGTGTCGTAGAAGGCGACTAAAAGGGGAGGGAGCGGGGGGCTGGAAATCCTCCCCTCTCGTTTTTTTTTTTTTTCCAAAAGAAGGAACAGAGAATTGGGCCAGGTGAGGGTATTCCCTCAAAGGCCCAGTCCTCTGTTCTTAACGCTACCTCGCTAATGCGGGAAATGGCGAATAGTTTGAAAGAAAGAAAAAAGATATATATATATATATATATATATATATATATATATATATATATATATATATATATATATATATATATATATATATGTATATATATATATATATATATATATATATATATATATATATATATATATATATATATATATATATATATATATATATATATATATATATATATATATATATATATATATATTGCACCATGTATGAAAACTATCACTCCAGTAACGCAACTATAAACATTTACTTCCCCTTTAAAAAAGTTCTGGGGAAGTCTGTCTCGATACACTGCGGGACACTCTACCACCTGGCGAGGTTTGTGTTGCAATGGTTCTTGATTCACAAACGTAGTAGCATCACTGGTGGGCCAAGGTAGTTCCGTTGGCGAAGAGGAGCTCATGAAACATGTCGGAAAGCATGCTACTGCAGGCAGGAGTGAAGGCTGATGCAAACTGGTATCGCTAAGTGAAGGAGGTACAACCCTCCTTGAGGCAAGACACTTGAGTGCTGTCATGACGGCTTCCTCCCTCCCTCTTGCGATGTCAGTAGACGACTGAGGGTGACGTGGTCCTCGACGGTGGTCGGTAGGTCATCATATCCAACTCGATGACGGCCATTATGCAGCGGTTGAGGGTGGGCTTGAAAGGCGCGTCGTGGGGGATTGGCCAAGCCGACAGGCCGGAGAGAACATCCTCCCGGCCAAGGTACAGCCGTGTTGTTCCGTCAGCACGCGTGAACCTGCTCCCGATGACGTGGGCCTGGTAACGGCGGCTGTCTAGGCTTGCTTGGTTCTTCTCCAGAGACAGGCTGAGGCCATGAGATGTTGTCGGGACGATGTACATCATTTGGCAAAGTTTTTGGAAGACGGGGTAGTCTGACGTTGGTATGTTTGAAGGAATAGTGGTTCCAACAATGTTGTATGGTTGCGAGGCGTGGGCTATGGATAGAGTTGTGCGCAGGAGGATGGATGTGCTGGAAATGAGATGTTTGAGGACAATGTGTGGTGTGAGGTGGTTTGATCGAGTAAGTAACGTAAGGGTAAGAGAGATGTGTGGAAATAAAAAGAGCGTGGTTGAGATAGCAGAAGAGGGTGTTTTGAAATGGTTCGGGCACATGGAGAGAATGAGTGAGGAAAGATTGACCAAGAGAATATATGTGTCGGAGGTGGAGGGAACGAGGAGAAGAGGGAGACCAAATTGGAGGTGGAAAGATGGAGTGAAAAAGATTTTGTGTGATCGGGGCCTGAACATGCAGGAGGGTGAAAGGAGGGCAAGGAATAGAGTGAATTGGAGCGATGTGGTATACCGGGGTTGACGTTGCTGTCAGTGGATTGAATCAAGGCATGTGAAGCGTCTGGGGTAAACTATGGAAAGCTGTGTAGGTATGTATATTTGCGTGGCGTGTGTGGACGTATGTATATACATGTGTATGGGGGGGGTTGGGCCATTTCTTTCGTCTGTTTCCTTGCGCTACCTCGCAAACGCGGGAGACAGCGACAAAGCAAAAAAAAAAAAAAAAAAAAAAAAATATATATATATATATATATATATATATATATATATATATATATATATATATATATATATATATATATATTTTTTTTTTTTTTTTTTTTTTTTTTTTTTTCAAACTATGCTTCTACAATGAAAAGTAAGCCTGTGATGGTCACAATTGCCACGCAAGAAACGCGAATTGGCGAACCACGTTCCACGACTCCATACGAATACTTTACGAATCCATTCTGTTCGCCTGAAAAAGGTGAAAGAGGACAAGGTGAGATTTGGAAACTTTTCAAAACAAACTATATCACACGTCGTCGTTGCTATGACTCCAGTGAGGACGGCTACCTCGAGCAAGTCTTCCTTAGTGGAATCTGTGGAATCACTGGACGATAATACTACTTCCATTATCAAGAGCCGATCCACTGGACTCGCCCCAGTCTCTCTCTCTCTCTCTCTCTCTCTCTCTCTCTCTCTCTCTCTCTCTCTCTCTTTTCCCCCCGAAAAAAGAGATGACAAATCTGGCCGGCTAAAGATATCAAACCAACGCATTCAATATCATCCAGTGGAATTGTAGAGGTATAAGCAAGCACCGATATCAGTGTTGCTTGCAACGTTTAGGTCATCTGTTATTAGTGTACAAGACACCAATCTGAGCAGGTCAGTGTAAGATTGTGCTGTTTTAGATAACTGTCAGCCGTATAGAAGGGATGAAGATCATGGGGTAGCCATTTATATACACCAAAGGTTACCCAGGTTACCCCATACAGGGGTGACTTTAAATTTTGCTCTACAAGCATCGTCTGCTAAGTATGTAACAGCTACCTGGCCATTTGTTCAGTTTTCTTGATGATGATGATGAGTTCACTTCACTTTTCAGTCAATTACCCCACAAAAAATAAATTTTTCTTCGAGATTTCAGCGCTCATCATCATCAGTGGGGAAGTATACAGGCAAACTCTCTTGGGAAACAAATGGTAAATTATATCATCAATTGTACTCAAACTCTTCTGGACTATGGTAGTGGAACTCGTGCAGAGATGATCGGACAGGAAACATCTCATCCATCAACTAGTTTTTGTTATCCCGATACACTAAATGACATCATTTGCGATACTTATGTTGTCTTCTTGGGAAGTGGCCGCTTCCTAATCTTTCATAGACAGTGCCAGCGGAAAAAATTGGCGTGCCTTACTTATAGTGTGATACAATGGCGTGCCTTACTTATAGTGTGATACAATGGCGTGCCTTACTTATAGTGTGATACAATGGCGTGCCTTACTTATAGTGTGATACAATGGCGTGCCTTACTTATAGTGTGATACAATGGCGTGCCTTACTTATAGTGTGATACAATGGCGTGCCTTACTTATAGTGTGATACAATGGCGTGCCTTACTTATAGTGTGATACAATGGCGTGCCTTACTTATAGTGTGATACAATGGCGTGCCTTACTTATAGTGTGATACAATGGCGTGCCTTACTTATAGTGTGATACAATGGCGTGCCTTACTTATAGTGTGATACAATGGCGTGCCTTACTTATAGTGTGATACAATGGCGTGCCTTACTTATAGTGTGATACAATGGCGTGCCTTACTTATAGTGTGATACAATGGCGTGCCTTACTTATAGTGTGATACAATGGCGTGCCTTACTTATAGTGTGATACAATGGCGTGCCTTACTTATAGTGTGATACATTGGCGTGCCTTACTTATAGTGTGATACATTGGCGTGCCTTACTTATAGTGTGATACAATGGCGTGCCTTACTTATAGTGTGATACATTGGCGTGCCTTACTTATAGTGTGATCCATTGGCGTGTGATGCATCATATAAAAATATCAATAAACAAGACAGAATAGGTACTTTCACCCCCCCTCCCTCACACCCTTATTGCATCATATGACGTTCCTTAATACAATCCTGAAGGCGCTTGGAAACAGATGCTGCAAGATGCTGAAGGTATGTAAGGTCAAGGTTGTCTGAAATATCCTGGATGGCGGCCTGGAGCTTAAGAAAGCTGGATGTATCTCGCTCACACAACAGTGACTTTATAACTGACCACAAATTCTCAATAGGGTTCAAGTCAGGTGAGTTACCTGGCCAGTTCTGAATTTATGGCACTACAAAATGCAAACCAGTTACGTATTAATATAGCAGTGTGGCACAATGCACCATCATGCATACAAATATCACAACCAAACTTCTCAAAACAGTCGGGTAATTCATCACACAACAGCTCCAGATATCAATTCTGATTCATAGCCACATTTCCACGTAAAATCACAAGACTTCCAAAACCATTACAGCTAAAAGCCCCTAAACCATTAGTGACTCTGGAAATTTTAGTTACTTGAATGTACTTAGGGTCGTACAAGTCCTTCCCTGGCCTCCGGTACACTTAGCCTCTGTGGCTGCCAATAACATCAAATATAGCCTCGCTAGACCATAACACTTTCTTCCACTTTTTCGTCGTCTCACTGCAAATGTTTCTTGGCAAATGCGAGTCAATTTTTGCGCTGGCGGTCTGTCAGAGGTGGTTTCTTACGAGGCAAACACCTTTTGCATTTCAAGTCATCATGAAGCCTTCTAAGAGTAGTACATACAGACACATGACCAAGTAACCTAGGTTTGTCTTCCTTCAACTGTCGTACTGAAATACGTTCTTGTCTAGTTGAAGTTGGATAATCTTCAGAGTGCGCTGAGAAATGATATGATGTCTTCCAGGTCGTTTCGTCAATGCCACCACCATTAAAGAAGCGCTTCGTCCATCTTTGCACACTTTGTAATGCCAGCCCTGTAGTTTCAGCTTTTTCTATACTGCACTGTATTGCCTTGTACAAGCGTGCAATAGTAGCAATATCTGCTTTAAACAAGTCCTTAGGGCCAGGCATTACAGCACAAGCCCACCACAATGCAAACGTGAGAACAGTAAAACAAGAAAAAAAAACCGAATGTCAAGGTGACATCAGGAAAACATCGACACACCACAATAGCTCCAGAAAGACTGACCGTCACCTTTTGATACCCCGGGATGGGGCTTCTCTCCTCCCAACCAACGTCCAGGAACTGCCCCAGTATTTTTCGTCATTTCAAAGTCATGTTTTGAGGATATGATACAAACGGGCGAAAAATATCGGGGGAGGCTCTATCACGCCAATTTTTTTCTGTCAGAATTGTGCTTGCAACAATATCATCATGCCATCTCTCTATACATTTGATTACAAGGAAAAAGAGTGGGTGTCATTCCCAAGACAAGCCGTCCTAGATATATCTGGAAATGACATTGATTCAAAGGTCAATAGTGTAACAACTACTATCCTCGGCTGCTGAGGCCTCTATTCCTAAGGTCTTTACAATTTCCACAAAGCATAGAGTTCCCTGGTGGACACTGCTTGCCGAAATGCACTGCGTGAGCGCAATAGAAGATACGGGAATTTCGACAAAGTGCCTCAGATAACAACTTCATGCATATAAACAAGCGAGGGCTTGTTTATATGCCAAGAGAGACTCCTGGCCTGGCTATGTTTCAACTATCAGTAAGGACACACCCAGCATCAGGTCTGGTCCACAATTAAGAAAATAACAAAACATACAAACAACCATCCATCCCCCAACTTACCACGCAATACGGCACCATCGACGACTCAGCTGACATAGCCAACGTTGTCGCTAGGAGATTCTCAGACATAAGTAGCTCAGCCAACTACGATCGACGGTTTTTACACCACAAACGTAAGGCCAAGCAGACAGTGATTGACTTTGCCACACAAGATGAAAATGTCCCATACAATGATTTATTTACCTTAAAGGCATTACTTCTTGCCCTAAAATCTTGTAAAGGTTTCAGCCCAGGACCCAGTGGGATAACCCACGAGTTGATTAATCTCAGTCAGGCCAACCTGACTAAGCTGTTAGCATTATACAGTGAGATTTGGACGTCTAGAACGTTTCCAAACTCATGGCACTTTGCGCTCGTCAACCCCATCCCAAAATGGTTCTGAGCGCATAACGAATATCAATTCGTTTCGACCTATTGCACTGACGAGTTGCATTTGTAAAGTCATGAAAACAAGGGTTGATAAACGGCAAATTTTTTCATTAGAATCACAGAATTTATTGAATGATCAACAGTGTGGATTCCACAAACACAAGCACAATGGATCATTCAAAAGAATTAAAACGTAACATTCTAGTCACTTTTATAAGAAATATAATTTTTTGATTGGAGTTTTCTTAGATTTGGAAAAAGCCATTGACATGACATGGCGAAACAGAATCTCAAGCAAACTTTATGCTTTTGGTTCAAGAGGTCCTTTAACTATCTACATTCAAAAGATTTTAGATAGCAGAACATTTGCTGTCAAGATTGCTGCATCTGGCGTAATCTCGGACACATTTGTCATTTGCCTTAAGGCAGCGTTCTAAGACCATTATCGAATATCATGAATAATGGTATTGTCTCCAGCTTCTGTCCATCGAGACCTTAAATACTCACTTTATGCCAATGATTGTTGTAATATGGCACTCCTCGCCTAATATCAGTTTACGGCTGAATGGGTTCAAGTTGCACTCGACACCATTCATCGTTAGGAGCTACAGTGGGGATTTAAGTTTTCACAAGCTAAAAGTGTCAAGGCTGTTTTAACCCCCAAAAATAAGCTCCCGAATTTGTAGCTAGAATTAGGCAACAACCAGATGCTCTTCTGCATTAACGAAAGGATTCTTGGATCAAACTTTGATCAGAAATTGAATGGGAAAAGGCACATATTTCATATATATATATATAATGTGAAAGTGAATTGTAATAAAAGGTTAGATATACTTATGTACCTCTCGGGTTTCTTTTGGAGAGCCGACAGGAAATCTTTATTAATGTTGTACAAGGCCCTTATTAGAAGTTTACTAGATTATGGTTCTCAGGTGTATGCTTCGGCGAGCGACTGTACGCTGAGAAGGTTGGATGTGTAGCAAAATAAATGTCGGCGAATAAGTGCTTGGAGCTCTAGGATTGACTAGAATTCCGGGATTGGAAGTTGAGGCAAATGTACCTGATATCCACCTGCTTCGTGATGAATTAACGTTACAGTGTGGTATTCTGATAGCCAGGAGAAGAAACACTGCTGCCTGTCGCCTCACACTTCCTGGGTGAGTATTCTGATCTGGAAATACAAGCAGTGGACACGCTGGTTAGAAATGAAATTCCTCCTTGGGAGGAGTCTAGAATAAAAACTAAGATCAATTCACTCCCTTTGAAGAAAACGAACGCTGGAAAATGCAGTATACCAGCGATTTCTTAACGTCATTACAGATCATTTATCATATGTTCACATCTACATAGATGGCTCCAAGACCGGTGGGTACAAGTGTGTGGTCGAACAAATGTTCTCTTACGTACAGGCAACCGAACCATACAACTGTTTTCTGTGCGGAATTATTTGCCATTGATATGAAACTATAAATATCCACCGATTCGTTATCAGCATATAAAGCTATAGACTGTGGTTACACTGAGTTAGATGAAATTCAGGGCAGCATTTCTAATACAATAAATTCATGTTACAACTATATCATCTTGATTTAGGTTCCTGGTCATTGCAACATTTGCAGCAATGAACAAGCAGACCGGTTGGTTAAATCGACCTCAGAACACGAGGTAGTCGTTCCTATCCCTCGGGAACTTGGGTCCTGCTTTTCCTTGGGAAAGAATTCCATACTTCTTCTGTGACAAAGTCAGTGGACTAGCCTGACTATCACAAAATGATAGAAACCACAAGTAGCGGACTGGACGACCTCATACAGGAGAAACAGAAGGGAGGAGATCGCGCTGGCCCGTCTACGTCTCAACCTCATACACAACACCCACCTACAACCTTACATCAAGAGAAATTTCCACCAAGATATGGAACAAGTTCAACAGTAGAGCACTTTCTTATCCAATGCAAGGAATATCACAAAAAATGGAATTTTTTAAACCAAATTATTTTAAAGAATCCTCCCCTCCCGTTCTTATTTCTCCAAAAGAAGAAACAGAGAAGGGGCCAATTGAGGATATTACCTCTATGGCTTGGTGCTCTGTTCTTAACGCTAACGCGGGAAATGGCGAATATGTATGAAGAAAAAAAATATTATTATTATCATCATTATCATCGTTATTCCCCTCTAGGGTTACATAGTACTCATGTGATCTTTATGTAGGGATTCTATAGTCAAAAACCAAAAAGGGTTGAAAGCCTAATGACCTGCCTCATAGGTCGCTACCATTAAACCTAACAAGTCAATCAAATCGACTTTCTCACAAGGGTTTTCTAATTTTCCATTTCTTTGCTTAGCTTAGCTCTCACCTAGTTAAGATTTTACCCCCCTCCTAAATTTCATTTTTGTATTAATTCGTATTTCTTTTTGTGTTTACAGGCAAGTGAATGTTGAACGATGTTTCTGGTAGTGCTGGACCACTGGCTCGTCTCACGAAGGCTGGCTGGACAGTATTGTGTGAACAGTTGAGAGGTGACCGCAGGCGCACTCAACCCGGCCTTGTGCATCCGGTCTTGCTTTAGGACGCTTTTCTGTCTAATAAGCCGCTTCTTTTTTTTTTTTATATATAGAAAAGAGGTAAAGTGTTTATAGATTCCTTTCTTTGGGATGGTACGATTTCCTAGAATCTGGGGCCTAGCCCCACTGGAAGGAACTCTAGTAAGCCAACCACTTCTCCCGACCTATGCTTTACATAATGGCAGAGAATGCTGAATTCGTGATGATACATATGACTGGTTGAAATGGTAAGGAAACTGCCTAGTGGTGACGCACTTATCAAAGTTGAATTAATAAATCAAGTTGCGAACCAACTTAACCTTTCATATAATGTTGTGGCTTCCATTTCCTTGAACATGAATCATGCAGAGGAGTAATTTTCTGCCCTGATGCCACGGACATGGGTGAGGACGACATTGTGAAGGAACTTGCAGACAAGGAAATGATTGCTGCTGGATTTAACACCAAATTTATCTACGACGAGCGACGTAGAACCCTCTTATCACTCTAACATTCAGTAGTTGTAAAACCTTACACACACCAAACCCTTTGCGATGTTTTGAATGCCAAAAGTATGGCCATGGTGAAAAGTTTTGTGCTCTTTCATCTCCTTGTGGAATGTGTGCCAGTGTTGACCACGCTGCTGACGCTTGAACGACCTGTAGGGTCAACCACCCAAGCTCGTACCGTGAATGTCCTCGGTACGAGTTTGGGAAGGAAGTCTGTGCAATTAAGGCAAAGGAGAACATTTCTTATTGTGAAACAAGGAAAAGGGTGAAGGAAACTCATGAGACTCCCAAACCCAATGAGTCTTATGCTTCTACATTGAAAAGTAAGCCTATGATGGTCACAATTGCCAAGCAAAGAAGGCGAATTGCTGAACCACGTTCCACGACTCCAAACGAAAAATTAGCGAATGAGACTGACAATGACACTAAAAATACTCCCGAAAAAGACTCGTACTCCAAAGCCACCAAAGGAGAAGATGGGATTTACAAAACTTTCAAAAGAAACGTTGTCGCAATTCGTCGCTTCTATGGCTCCAGTGAGGAATGCTACTTCGACTAAGTCTTCCTCAGTGAAATCTGTGGAAGTAATGGACAATAATACTGTCTATACTATCAGGAGCCGATCCCGTTCCTCCTGAACTCCCCCATGTCCAAAAAAAGGGCTCACAAGGCTAAAGAAATCTTAAACCAACGCATTCAATATCATTCACTGGAAATGAAGAGGTCTTATGAATTAGCAAGTACAACTGTCACTGTTGCTTGCAATGCATAGACCATCCGTTATTTATCTACAAGAGACCAATCTGAACAGCACAGTGGAAAATTGTGCTGTTTTAGATGACAAGAGATGAAGATCATGGGGTAGCCATCTATATACACCAAAGCTTACCCCAAACAGTGTAGATGATCAGGCAGGAAACATCTCAGCCATCAACTTATCTTTGTCTCCCCAGCAGATATACTAAATAACATCACATAGGTATTTATGTCGTCTCCTTGAGAAGTGACCACTCCCCAATCTGTCTTTCTCATGCATGTGACAATGTAATTACAAGAAAGCAGACTGGCTGTCATTCTCAAGACAAGCCATCCTAGATATATTCGGAGATAACATTGATTCAAAGGTCAATAATGTCAATAATGATATCCTCGGCTGCTGAGGCCTCCATTCCTAAGATCTTTACACTTTCCGCAGAGCATAGAGTTCCTTAGCAGACACCAGACTGCCGAAATGTATTGCTTGAACGCAATAAGAGCCTCAGATAACAACTTCATTCCATATGAACAAGCGAGAGCTCAAGCAAGAAGAACAATACGACAAATCAAAAGAGACTCCTGGCGTGGCTATGTTGCAACTGTCAAAGAGGGCACACACATCAGTCAGGTCTAGTCCACAATTAAGAAAATAACAAAAGGATACAAAAATCCTCCATCAGCCAACTTACCATGCAAGACGGCACTATCGACGACCCATCTAACATAGCCATTTACGATCGACGGTTTTTACGCCACAAACGTCAGGCCAAGAAAATAATGATTGATTTTGTCACATATGAAAATATAACACAATAATTCATTTACCTAAAGGAATTACTTCTTGCCCTGAAATCTTGTAAAGGTTCCAGCCCAGAACCCAGCGGGATAACCTACGAGATGATTCAGCATCTTAGTCAGGCTAACCTAAGTGGCATTGTACAGTGAGATCTGGATGTTTTGAACGTTTCCAAACTCATGGCACTTTGTGCACGTCATCCCCATCCCAGAACTTACAACGAATATCAAATTCTTTTCAACCTATTGCATTGAAGAGTTGCATTTGCAAGGTCAATACAAAGCTTTTTTTTTTAGAATCGTAAAGTCCATTAAATGACCAACAGTGTGCATTCTGTAAACACAGAAGCACAGTGGATCATTTAATAGATTTAGAACATTTCAGAAAATTTTATTATAAATGGATATTTTGATTACAGTTTTCATAGATTTGGGAAGAGCCTTTGTAATGACAGCAAAACGGAATCTTAAGCATACTTTATGCTTTTGGTTTAAGGGGTCCTTTAATCATTTTCACTCAAAATCTTTTAGATAACAGAATATTTGCTATCAAATTTGCTGCATTTGGCGTTATCTCGGACACATTTGTCTAACAGAATGGGGGCTGCAAGGCAGAGTTCTGAGCCCAATATTATTTTGTATTATGATTAATGATATTCCACCTCCAGCTTCCTTCTCTCGAAACCTTAAATACTCACTTTATGCTGATTGTATAATATGCCACTTCTCGCCTAGAGCACACTTTTCAGGAAAACGGGTTCAAGTCGTACTTGGTTCCATTCATCGTTAGGCGTTACAATGGGGATTTAAGTTTTCATCAGCCAAAAGTTTCGCGGTTGTTTTTACCCGAAGAAATAAACTGCTGAATTTGCAGCTAAAATTAGACAGCTACCCGACTGCCTTCGCCGATAACATAAGGATTCTTAGATCGAACTTTAACCAAAGATTGAATTGGGAAAAGCATAAGTATCTCTGGGGTTCATATAAGGTTAGCCGACAGGAAATCTTTATTAACGTTGTAAAAGGCCCTTACTAGAAGTGAATTGGACTATGGATCTCAGGTGCATGATTTTGAGAGCGACTGTACACTAAGCAGGTTGGATGTGTCGCAGAATAAATGCCAGCGAATGTTTTCTTGTAGCTCTGTCATGTACCAAAGCTCTGCGATTGGAAGTTGAGGCAAATGTACCTCCTCTCCTTTCTGTCTTCATTTGTTTCCTTGTGCTACTTTGCTGACGCATGAGACGGCGATCAAGTATATCAAATAAATATAAACTGATAATATGCTTTTATCTTATTTCTTATCATACTTGATTGCCGACTCCAGCGTCAGCGAGGTAGCACTAGGAAACAAAGTATGGCACATCCACTCATAAACACACACACACACACACACACACACACATATGTATATTCTTTTTTTCTTTCATACTATTCGCCATTTCCCGCCTCAGCGAGGTAGCGTTAAGAACAGAGGACTGGGCCTCTGAGGAAACATCCTCACCCGGCCCCCTTCTCTGTTCCTTCCTTTGGAAAATTAAGAAAAAAATGAGAGGGGAAGATTTCCAGCCCCCCGCTCCCTTCCCTTTTAGTCGCCTTCTACGACACGCAGGGAATACGTGGGAAGTATTCTTTCTCCCCTATCCCCAGGGATAATATATGCATATATATATATATATATATATATATATATATATATATATATATATATATATATATATATATATATATATATATATATATATTTTTTTTTTTTTTTTTTTTTCATACTATTCGCCATTTCCCGCATTAGCGAGGTAGCGTTAAGAACAGAGGACTGGGCCTTTGAGGGAATATCCTCATATGGCCCCCTTCTCTGTTCCTTCTTTTGGAAAATTTAAAAAAAAATGAGAGGGGAGGATTTCCAGCCCCCCGCTCCCTTCCCTTTTAGTCGCCTTCTACGACATGCAGGGAATACGTGGGAAGTATTCTTTCTCCCCTATATATATTTATCTACCTATTCACTTTGCTCTGTCGCTGTCTCCCGCGTCAGCGAGGCAGTGCAAGGAAACAGACGAAAGAATGGCCCAACCCACCCACACACACATGCATACACACACACCAACATATACACACCCATACATCCCAACGCACACATACACATACACACACAGACATATACATATATACCCATGTACACAATTCATACTGTCTGCCTTTATTCATTCCCATCGCCACCCCGCCACACATGGAATAACAACATCCTTCCCCCTCATGTGTGTGAGGTAGTGCTAGGAAAAGACAACAAAGGCCCTATTCGTTCACACTCAGTCTCTAGCTGTCATGTAATAATGCACCGAAACCACAGCTCCCTTTCCACATCCAGGCCCCACAGAACTTTCCATGGTTTACCCCAAGCGCTTCACATGCCCTGGTTCAATCCATTGACACCATGTCGACCCCAGTATACCACACCGTTCCAATTCACTCTATTCCTTGCACGCCTTTCACCCTCCTGCATGTTCAGGCCCCGATCACTCAAAATCTTTTTCACTCCATCTTTCCCCCTCCAATTTGGTCTCCCACTTCTCCTCGTTCCCTCCATCTTTGACAAGTACATCCTCTTTGTTAATCCTCCTTACTCATCCTCACGAGTCCAAATCATTTCAACAAAGCCACTTCTGCTCTCTCAACCACTCTTTTTATTACCACACATATCTTTTACCCTTTCATTACTTAGTCAATCAAACCACATATATTTTATTTCATATATATTTGTCATTTCCCATATTAGTGAGGTAGTGTTAAGAACATGAGGATAGAGGACAAAGAGGATATATGCATCAGAAGTGGAGGGAACAATCACCCCGCCAATTAATACCAATTTCTCAACTGCCCATATCCCATATCTCTTGCACATGCTATCACTGCTTCACTAAATATCTCCCATTCCCCTTGCTTCATTTGCTTACAACTTTAGCTATTCTATACCCAATCTCTTCTAGTATTTCACACACACACACACACACCTCTTTTTTCCAAGCTCATTTCTTTCTCACCCTCTTCTCATTCATATTAGTTTCCCCTCCCAACACATTAACATCTAGGAGTCTATCTTTTGCACACCTATAAATTTGTACATATATATATATATATATATATATATATATATATATATATATATATATATATATATATATATTTTTATATATTATACTTTGTCGCTGTCTCCCGCGTTTGCGAGGTAGCGCAAGGAAACAGACGAAAGAAATGGCCCAACCCCCCCCTCATACACATGTATATACATACGTCCACACACGCAAATATACATACCTACACAGCTTTCCATGGTTTACCCCAGACGCTTCACATGCCTTGATTCAATCCACTGACAGCACGTCAACCCCGGTATACCACATCGCTCCAATTCACTCTATTCCTTGCCCTCCTTTCACCCTCCTGCATGTTCAGGCCCCGATCACACAAAATCTTTTTCACTCCATCTTTCCACCTCCAATTTGGTCTCCATCTTCTCCTCATTCCCTCCACCTCCGACACATATATCCTCTTGATCAATCTTTCCTCACTCATTCTCTCCGTGTGCCCAAACCACTTCAAAACACCCTCTTTTGCTCTCTCAACCACGCTCTTTTTATTTCCACACATCTCTCTTACCCTTACGTTACTCACTCGATCAACCACCTCACACCACACATTGTCCTCAAACATCTCATTTCCAGCACATCCATCCTCCTGCGCACAACTCTATCCATAGCCCACGCTATATATATATTCATCCCTGGGGATAGGGGAGAAAGAATACTTCCTACGTATTCCCTGCGTGTCGCAGAAGGCGACTAAAAGGGGAGGGAGCGGGTGGCTGGAAACCCTCCCCTCTCTCTTTTTTTTTTTTTTTAATTTTCCTAAAGAAGGAACAGAGAAGGGGGCCAGGTGAGGATATTCCCTCTTAGGCCCAGTCCTCTGTTCTTAACGCTCCCTCGCTAATGCGGGAAATGGCGAATAGTATGAAAGAAAATATATATATATATATATATATATATATATATATATATATATATATATATATATATATATATATATATATATATATATATTCCTATAAGTCCACGGGGAAAGTGAAATACGATAAGTTCCAAGTGCACTTTCGTGTGATAATCACATCAACAGGGGAGACACGAAAGAATGGCCCAACCCACCGATATACACATGTATATACATAAACGCCCACACACGTACATATACATACCTATGCATTTCAACGAATACATACATATACATACACAGACATACACATATATACAAAAGTATATATTCATACTTGCTGCCTTCATCCATTCTTGTCGCCACCCTGCCACACATGAAATGGCACCCCCCTCCCCCCGCGCGCGCGAGAGGTAGCGCTAGAAAAAGACAATAAACGCCCCATTCGTTCTCACTCAGTCTCTAGCTGTCATGTGTAATGCACCAAAACCACAGCTCCCTTTCCACATCCAGGCACCACAAAACTCTCCATGGTTTACCCCAAACGCTTCACATGCCCTGCTTCAATCCACTGACAGTACGTCGACTCCGGTATACCACATCGTTCTAATTCACGCTATTCCTTGCACGCCTTTCACTCTCCTGCATGTTCAGGCCCCAATCGCTCAAAATCTTTTTCACTATATCCTTCCACCTCCAATCTGGTCTCTCACTTCTCTTCGCTCCCTCCACCTCTGAGACATAGATACTCTTTGGCAATCTTTCCTCACACATTCTCTCCATGTGACCAAACCATTTCAGTACATCTCTTCTGCTCTCTCAACCACACTCTTTTTATTAATACACATCACTCTTACCCTTTCATTGTTTACTCGATCAAACCACCTTACACTACATATTGTCCTCAAAAACTTCATTCCAACACATCCACCCTCTTCCGCACAACTATATAACATTGTTGGAACAACTATTCCTTCAAACATATCCATTTTTGCTCTCAGATATAACGTTCTCACCTTCAACACATTCTTCAACGTTCACACAACCTTCGCCCCCTCCCCCACCCAGTGACTCACTTCCGCTTCAATGGTATTGCAGTGGAATTCACTAAAAAAAGGGATGACTGTATTGTTCACTGGTTGGTAAGGATATTCAGTGCATGTATGGTTCATGCTGAAGTGCCTGTGGATTGGCGGAATGCATGCATAGCGCCTTTGTACAAAGGCAAAGGGGTTAAAGGAGAGCGTTCAAATTACAGAGGTATAAGTCTGTTGAGTATTCCTGGGAAATTATAGAGGCATGCACAGGGCATCAGGTTGGGGAAGAGCAGTGTGGTTTCAGAAGTGATTGGGGATATATATATATATATATATATATATATATATATATATATATATATATATATATATATATATATATATATATATATATATATATATATATATATATATATATATATATATATATATATATATATATATATATATATATATATATATATATATATATATATATATATTGTTGTTGTTCGCTGATGATACAGCGCTGGTGGCTGATTCATGTGAGAAACTGCAGAAGCTGGTGACTGAGTTTGGTAAAGTGTGCGGAAGAAGAAAGTTAAGAGTAAATGTGAATAAGAGCAAGGTTATTAGGTACAGTAGGGTTGAGGTTCAAGTCAATTGGGAGGTGAATTTGAATGGAGAAAAACTGGAGGAAGTGAAGTGTTTTAGATATCTGGGAGTGGATCTGGCAGCGGATGGAACCATGGAAGCGGAAGTGAATCATAGGGTGGGGGAGGGGGCGAAAATTCTGGGGGCCTTGAAGAATGTGTGGAAGTCGAGAACATTATCTCGGAAAGCAAAAATGGGTATGTTTGAAGGAATAGTGGTTCCAACAATGTTGTATGGTTGCGAGGCGTGGGCTATGGATAGAGTTGTGCGCAGGAGGATGGATGTGCTGGAAATGAGATGTTTGAGGACAATGTGTGGTGTGAGGTGGTTTGATCGAGTGAGTAACGTAAGGGTAAGAGAGATGTGTGGACATAAAAAGAGCGTGGTTGAGAGAGCAGAAGAGGGTGTTTTGAAGTGGTTTGGGCACATGGAGAGAATGAGTGAGGAAAGATTGATCAAGAGGATATATGTGTCGGAGGTGGAGGGAACGAAGAGAAGAGGGAGACCAAATTGGAGGTGGAAAGATGGAGTGAAAAAGATTTTGTGTGATCGGGGCCTGAACATGCAGGAGGGTGAAAGGAGGGCAAGGAATAGAGTGAATTGGAGCGATGTGGTATACCGGGGTTGACGTGCTGTCAGTGGATTGAATCAAGGCATGTGAAGCGTCTGGGGTAAACCATGGAAAGCTGTGTAGGTATGTATATTTGCGTGTGTGGACGTATGTATATACATGTGTATGGGGGGGGGGGGGTTGGGCCATTTCTTTCGTCTGTTTCCTTGCGCTACCTCGCAAACGCGGGAGACAGCGACAAAGTATAATAATATAATAATAATAATAATAATAATAATAATATATATATATATATATATATATATATATATATATATATATATATATATATATATATATATATATATATATATATATATATATATATATATATATATATATATATCCCTGGGGATAGGGGATGAAGAATACTTCCCACGTATTCCCTGCGTGTCGTAGAAGGCGACTAAAAGGGGAGGGAACAGGAGGCTGGAAATCCTCCCCTCTCTTTTTTTTTTTTCTTTTTTTTAATTTTCCAAAAGAAGGAACAGAGGGGGGCCAGGTGAGGATATTCCACAAAGGCCCAGTCCTCTGTTCTTAACGCTACCTCGCTAATGCGGGAAATGGCGGATAGTTTAAAAGAAAAAAATATATATATGGGAACTTCAGTGAAGGGCGCAAATGGGGAGGTGATAACAAGTAGTGGTGATGTGAGAAGGAGATGGAGTGAGTATTTCGAAGGTTTGTTGAATGTGTTTGATGATAGAGTGGCAGATATAGGGTGTTTTGGTCGAGGTGGTGTGCAAAGTGAGAGGGTTAGGGAAAATGATTTGGTAAACAGAGAAGAGGTAGTGAAAGCTTTGCGGAAGATGAAAGCCGGCAAGGCAGCAGGTTTGGATGGTATTGCAGTGGAATTTATTAAAAAAGGGGGTGACTGTATTGTTGACTGGTTGGTAAGGTTATTTAATGTATGTATGACTCATGGTGAGATGCCTGAGGATTGGCGGAATGCGTGCATAGTGCCATTGTACAAAGGCAAAGGGGATAAGAGTGAGTGCTCAAATTACAGAGGTTTAAGTTTGTTGAGTATTCCTGGTAAATTATATGGGAGGGTATTGATTGAGAGGGTGAAGGCATGTACAGAGCATCAGATTGGGGAAGAGCAGTGTGGTTTCAGAAGTGGTAGAGGATGTGTGGATCAGGTGTTTGCTTTGAAGAATGTATGTGAGAAATACTTAGAAAAGCAAATGGATTTGTATGTAGCATTTATGGATCTGGAGAAGGCATATGATAGAGTTGATAGAGATGCTCTGTGGAAGGTATTAAGAATATATGGTGTGGGAGGAAAGTTGTTAGAAGCAGTGAAAAGTTTTTATCGAGGATGTAAGGCATGTGTACGTGTAGGAAGAGAGGAAAGTGATTGGTTCTCAGTGAATGTAGGTTTGCGGCAGGGGTGTGTGATGTCTCCATGGTTGTTTAATTTGTTTATGGATGGGGTTGTTAGGGAGGTAAATGCAAGAGTTTTGGAGAGAGGGGCAAGTATGAAGTCTGTTGGGGATGAGAGAGCTTGGGAAGTGAGTCAGTTGTTCGCTGATGACACAGCGCTGGTGGCTGATTCATGTGTGAAACTGCAGAAGCTGGTGACTGAGTTTGGTAAAGTGTGTGGAAGAAGAAAGTTAAGAGTAAATGTGAATAAGAGCAAGGTTATTAGGTACAGTAGGGTTGAGGGTCAAGTCAATTGGGAGGTGAGTTTGAATGGAGAAAAACTGGAGGAAGTGAAGTGTTTTAGATATCTGGGAGTGGATCTGGCAGCGGATGGAACCATGGAAGGGGAAGTGGATCATAGGGTGGGGGAGGGGGCGAAAATTCTGGGGGCCTTGAAGAATGTGAGGAAGTCGAGAACATTATCTCGGAAAGCAAAAATGGGTATGTTTGAAGGAATAGTGGTTCCAACAATGTTGTATGGTTGCGAGGCGTGGGCTATGGATAGAGTTGTGCGCAGGAGGATGGATGTGCTGGAAATGAGATGTTTGAGGACAATGTGTGGTGTGAGGTGGTTTGATCGAGTGAGTAACGTAAGGGTAAGAGAGATGTGTGGAAATAAAAAGAGCGTGGTTGAGAGAGCAGAAGAGGGTGTTTTGAAGTGGTTTGGGCACATGGAGAGAATGAGTGAGGAAAGATTGACCAAGAGGATATATGTGTCGGAGGTGGAGGTAACAAGGAGAAGAGGGAGACCAAATTGGAGGTGGAAAGATGGAGTGAAAAAGATTTTGTGTGATCGGGGCCTGAACATGCAGGAGGGTGAAAGGAGGGCAAGGAACAGAGTGAATTGGAGCGATGTGGTATACCGGGGCTGACTTGCTGTCAGTGGATTGAATCAAGGCATGTGAAGCGTCTGGGGTAAACCATGGAAAGCTGTGTAGGTATGTATATATGCGTGTGTGGACGTATGTATATACATGTGTATGGGGGGGGGGGGGTTGGGCCATTTCTTTCGTCTGTTTCCTTGCGCTACCTCGCAAACGCGGGAGACAGCGACAAAGTATAAAAAAAAAAAAAAAAATATATATTTTATCTATTTTGCTTTGTCGCTGTCTCCCGCGTTAGCGAGGTAGCGCAAGGAGACAGATGAAAGAATGTCCCAACCCACCCACATACACATGTATATACATACACGTCCACACACGCAAATATACATACCTATACATCTCAATGTACACATATACATACACACGCAGACATATACATATATACACATGTACATAATTCATACTGTCTGCCTTTATTTTATTCCCATCGCCACCCCGCCAAACATGGAATAACAACCCCCTCTCCCTCATGTGTGCGAGGTAGCGCTAGGAAAGACAAAAAAGGCCCCATTCGTTCACACTCAGCCTCTAGCTGTCATGTAATAATGCACCGAAACCACAGCTCCCTTTCCACATCCAGGCCCGACAGAGCTTTCCATGGTTTACCCCAGACGCTTCAAATTCCCTGGTTCAATCCATTGACAGCACGTCGACCCCGGTATACCACATCGTTCCAATTCACTCTATTCCTTGCACGCCTTTCACCCTCCTGCATGTTCAGGCCCCGATCACTCAAAATCTTTTTCACTCCATCTTTCCACCTCCAATTTGGTCTTCAACTTCTCGTTCCCTCCACCTCTGACACATATATCCTCTTGGTCAATCTTTCCTCACTCATTCTCTCCATGTGACCAAACCATTTCAAAACACCCTCTTCTGCTCTCTCAACCACACTTTTTATTTTCACACATCTCTCTTACCCTTACATTACTTACTCGATCAAACCACCTCACACCACATATTGTCCTCAAACATCTCATTCCCAGCACATCCACGCTCCTGCATTCACTCTTGCATTCACCTCCCTAACAACCCCATACATAAACAAATTAAACAACCATGGAGACATCACACACCCCTGCCGCAAACCTACATTCACTGAGAACCAGTCACTTTCCTCTCTTCCTACACGTACACATGCCTTACATCCTCGATAAAAACTTTTCACTGCTTCTAACAACTTGCCTCCCACACCATATATTCTTAATACCTTCCACACAGTATCTCCATCAACTCTATCATATGCTTTCTCCAGATCCATAAATGCTACATACAAATCCATTTGCTTTTCTAAGTATTTCTCACATACATTCTTCTCGGCAAACTCCTGATCCACACATCCTCTACCACTTCTGAAACCACACTGCTCTTCCCCAATCTGATGCTCTGTACATGCCTCCACCCTCTCAATCAATACCCTCCCGTATAATTTACCAGGAATACTCAACAAACTTATACCTCTGTAATTTGAGCACTCACTTTTATCCCCTTTGCCTTTGTACAATGGCACTATGCACGCATTACGCCAATCCTCAGGCACCTCACCATGAATCATGCATACATTAAATTTCCTTACCATCCAGTCAACAATACAGGCACCCCCTTTTCAATAAATTCCTCTGCAATACCATCCAAACCTGCTGCCTTGCCGGCTTTCATCTTCCGCAAAGCTTTTACTACCTCTTCTTTGTTTACTAAATCATTTTCCCTAACCCTCTCACTTTGCACACCACCCCGACCAAAACACCCTATATCTGCCACTCTATCATCAAACACATTCAACAAACCTTCAAAATACTCACTCCATCTCCTCACATCACCACTTCTTGTTATCACCTCCCCATTAGCGCCCTTCACTGAAGTTCCCATTTGCTCCCTTGCCTTACGCACTTTATTTACCTCCTTCCAAAACATCTTTTTATACTCCCTAAAATTTAATGATACTCTCTCACCCCAACTCTCATTTGCCCTCTTTTTCACCTCTTGCACCTCTCTCTTGACCTCCTGCCTCTTTCTTTTATACATCTCCCACTCATTTGCATTTTTTCCCTGCAAAAATCGTCCAAATGCCTCTCTCTTCTCTTTCACTAATAATCTTACTTCTTCATCCCACCACTCACTACCCTTTCTAATTAACCCACCTCCCACGCTTCTCATGCCACAAGCATCTTTTGCGCAAGCCATCACTGCTTCCCTAAATACATCCCATTCCTCCCCCATTCCCCTTACCGCCTTTGTTCTCACCCCTTTCCATTCTGCACTCAGTCTCTCCTGGTACTTCCTCACACAAGTCTCCTTCCCAAGCTCACTTACCCTCTCCACTCTCTTCACTCCAACATTCTCTCTTCTTTTCTGAAAACCCCAACAAATCTTCACCTTTGCCTCCACAAGATAATGATCAGACATCCCTCCCATTGCACCTCTCAGCACATTAACATCCAAAAGTCTCTCTTTCGCGCGCCTATCAATTAACACGTAATCCAATAACGCTCTCTGGTCATCTCTCCTTCTTACATACGTATCTTATGTATATCTCGCTTTTTAAACCAAGTATTCCCAATTACCAGTCCTTTTTCAGCACATAAATCTACAAGCTATTCACCATTTCCATTTACAACACTGAACACCACATGTATACCAATTATTCCCTCAACTGCCACATTACGCACCTTTGCATTCAAATCACCCATCACTATAACCCAGTCTTGTGCATCAAAACTACCAAGACACTCTCTCAACTGCTCCTAAAACACTTGCCCCTCATGATCTTTCTTCTCATGCCCAGGTACATATGCACCAATAATCACCCATCTCTCTCCTTCAACTTTCAGTTTTACCCATATCAATGTAGAATTTACTTTCTTACACTCTATCACATACTCCCACCACTCCTGTTTCAGGAGTAGTGCTACTCCTTCCCTTGCTCTTGTCCTCGCACTAACCCCTGACCTTACTCCCAAGACATTCCCAAGCCACTCTTCCCCTTTACCCTTGAGCTTCGCTTCACTCAGAGCCAAAACATCCAGGTTCCTTTCCTCAAACATACTACCTATCTCTCCTTTTTTCTCATCTTGGTTACATCCACACACATTTAGACACCCCAGTCTGAGTCTACGAGGAGGATGAGCACTACCCGCGTGACTCCTTCTGTTTCCCCTTTTAGAAAGTTAGAATACTAGGAGGGGAGGGTTTCTAGCCCCCCGCTCCCGTCCCCTTTAGTCGCCTTCTACGACACGTGAGGAATGCTTGGGAAGCATTCTTTCTCCCCTCTCCCCAGGGATAAGTATTCTTTGTCCCCTATCCCCTATATAGAGCGTACAAACCTCCAACAGCCACGATCGAACCCGGGATCCAAGTGCAACAGGCGAGACTGCTACCGATTGGGTATGGGCCTAGATGATAGGAAATAACTATTCGAATACTATATACTCGAATACCCTTCGTCTCACGTTGGTGAGCAAAGGGGTCTACACCAGCCATTTCCCAACAGGCGCACATAGCCAGCAGATTTTGCGCATGATCAAGATATTCCTATGAGCCCACGGGGAATATGAAACACGATAAGTTTCCAAGTGCACTTTCGTGTAATAATCACATCATCAGGGGAGACACAAGAGAGAAACATAACAGTCAGTTGATATACATCGAAGAGACGAACCTAGGACGCCATTTGGTAAACATGTCTTGGACAATTGCATGTATATCAACTGACTGTTATATTTCTCTCTTGTGTCTCCCCTGATGATGTGATTATTACACGAAAGTGAGAGATAGGTAGTATGTTTGAGGAAAGGAACCTGGATGTTTTGGCTCTGAGTGAAACAAAGCTGAAGGGTAAAAGGGAAAAGTAGTTTGGGAATGTCTTGGGAGTAAAGTCAGGAGTTGGTGAGAGGACAAGAGCAAGGGAAGGAGCAGCACTACTCCTGAAACAGGAGTGGTGGGAGTATGTGATAGAGTGTAAGAAAGTAAACTCTAGATTGATATGGGTAAAACTGAAAGTGGATGGAGAGAGATGGGTGATTATTGGTGCATATGCATCTGGGCATGTGAAGAAAGATCATGATAGGCAAGTGTTTTGGGAGCAGCTGAGTGAGTGTGTTAGTAGTTTTGATGCATGAGACCGGGTTATAGTGATGGGTGATTTGAATGCAAAGATGAGTAATGTGGCAGTTGAGGGAATAAGTGGTGTACATGGGAGTGTTCAGTGTTGTAAATGGAAATGGTGAAGAGCTTGTAGATTTGTGCGCTGAAGAAGAGCTGGTGATTTGGAATACCTGTTTTAAAAAGAGAGATATAGATAAGTGTATGTATGTAAGTAGGAGAGATGGCCAGAGAGCGTTATTAGATTACTTGTTAATTGATAGGTGCTTGAAAGAAAGACTTTTGGATGTTAATGTGCTGAGAGGTGCAACTGGAGGGATGTCTGATCATTATCTTGTGGAGGCAAAGGTGAAGATTTGTAGAGGTTTTCAGAAAAGAAGAGAGAATGTTGGAGTGAAGAGAGTGGTGAGAGAAAGTTAGCTTGGGGAAGAAGACCTGTGTGAGGAAGTATTAGGAGAGACTAAGCAAGGAATGGAAAAAGGTGAGAACAAAGGACGTAAGGGGAGTGGAAGAGGAATGGGATGTATTTAGGGAAGCAGTGATGGCTTACGCAAAAGATGCTTGTGGCATGAGAAGCGTGGGAGGTGGGGAACTTGGGAAGGGTGAGATGAAGTAAGATCATTAGTGAAAGACGATTTTTGCAGGGAAATAATACAAATGAGTGGGAGATGTATAAAAGAGACAGGAGGTCAAGAGAAAAGTGCAAGAGGTGAAAAAGAGGGCAAATAAGAGTTGGGGTGAGAGAGTATCATTAAATTTTAAGGAGAATAGAGAGATGTTTTGGAAGGAGGTAAATAAAGTGCATAAGACAAGGGAACAAATAGGAACGTCAGTGAAGGGGGCTAATAGGGAGGTGATAACAAGTAGTGGTGATGTGAGAAGGAGATGGAGTGAGTATTTTGAAGGTTTGTTAAATGTGTTTGATGATAGAGTGGCAGATATAGGGTGTTTTGGTCGAGGTGGTGTGCAAAGTGAGAGGGTTAGGGAAAATGATTTGGTAAATAGAGAAGAGGTAGTAAAAGCTTTGCTGAAGATGAATGCCGGCAAGGCAGCGGGTTTGGATGGTATTGCAGTGGAATTTATTAGAAAAGGGGGTGACTGTGTTGTTGACTGGTTGGCAAGGTATGACGCATGTCTGTATGACTCATGGTGAGGTGCCTGAGGATTGGCGAAATATTTGCATAGTGCCATTGTACAAAGGCAAAGGGGATAAGAGTGAGTGCTCAACTTACAAAGGTAAAAGTTCGTTGAGTATTCCTGAGAAATTATATGGGAGGGTATTGATTGAGAGGGTGAAGGCATGTACAGAGCATCAGATTGGGGAAGAGCAGTGTGGTTTCAGAAGTGGTAGAGAATGTGCGGATCAGGTGTTTGCTTTGAAGAATGCATATGGGAAAAACGTAGAAAAGCAAATGGATTTGTATGTAGCATTTATGGATCTGGAGAAGGCATATGATAGAGTTGATAGAGATGCTGTGTGGAAGGTATTAAGAATATATGGTGTGGGAGGCAAGTTGTTAGAAGCGGTGAAATTTTTTTTTTATAGAGAATGTAAGACATGTGTAATAGTAGGAAGAGAGGAAAGTGATTGGTTCTCATTGAATGTAGGTTTGCGGCAGGGGTGCATGATGTCTGCATGGTTGTTTAATTTGTTTATGGATGGGGTTGTCAAGGAGGTGAAATGCAAGAGTTTTGGAAAGAGGGGCAAATATGCAGTCTGTTGTGGATGAGAGAGCTTGGTAAGTGAGTCAGTTGTTGTTCGCTGATGATAAATTTCTCTTACCCTATTATTACTTACTCGATCAAACCACCTCACACCACATATTGTCCTCAAACATCTCATTTCCAGAACATTCATTCTCTTCCGCACAACTCTATCTATAGCCCACGCCTCGCAACCATATAACATTCTTGAAACCACAATTCCTTCAAACATACCCATTTTTGCTTTCCGAGATAATGTTCTCGACTTCCACACATTCTTCAACGCTCCCGGAACTTTCGCCCCCTCCCCCACCCTATGATTCACTTCTGCGTCCATGGTTCCATCCGCTGCCAGATCCACTCCCAGATATCTAAAACACTTCACTTCCTCCAGTTTTTCTCCATTCAAACTTACCTCCCAGTTGACTTGTCCCTCAACCCTACTGTACCAATAACCTTGCTCTTATCTACATCTACTCTCAGCCTTCTTCTTTCACACACTTTACCAAACTCAGTCACCAGCTTCTGCAGTTTCTTACACGAATCAGCCACCAGCGTTGTATCAACAGCGAACAACAAATGACTCACTTCCCAAGCTCTCTCAACCAAACCAGACTGCATACTTGCCCCTCTCTCTAAAACTCTTGCATTCACCTCCATAACAACCCCATCCATAAACAAATTAAACAAGCATGGAGACATCACACACCCTTGCCGCAAACCTACATTCACTGAGAACCAATCACTTTCTTCTCTTCCTACACGTACACATGCCTTACATCCTCGGTAAAAACTTTTCACTGCTTCTAAGAACTTGCCTCCCACCTCATATATTCTCGATACCTTCCACAGAGCATCTCTATCAGCTCTATCATATGCCTTCTCCAGCTCCATAAATGCTACATACAAATCCATTTGCTTTTCTAAGTATTTCTCACATACATTCTTCAAAGCAAACACCTGATCTGCACATCTTCTACCACTTCTGAAACCATACTGCTCTTCCCTAATCTGACGCTCCGTACGTGCCTTCACCCTCTCAATCAATACCCTCCCATATGATTTCCCAGGAATGCTCAACAAACTTATACCTCTGTAATTTGAGCACTCACTTTTATCCCCTTTGCCTTTGTACAATGGCACTATGCAAGCATTCCGCCAATCCTCAGGCACCTCACCATGAGTCATGCATACATTAAATAACCTTACCAACTAGTCAACAATACAGTCACATCCTTTTTTAATACATTCCACTGCAATACCATCCAAACCCGTTGCCTTGTCGGCTTTCATCTTCTTCAAATCTTTTACTACCTCTTCTCTGTTTACCAAATCATTCTCTCTTACCCTCTCACTTTGCACACCACCTCGACCAAAACACCCTATATCTGCCACTCTATCATCAAACACATTCAACAAACCTTCAAAATACTCCCTCCATCTCCTTCTCACATCACCACTACTTGTTATCACCTCCCCATTAGCCCCCTTAACTGAAGTTCCCATTTGTTCCCTTGTCTTACGTACTTTATTTACCTCCTTCCAAAACATCTTTTTATTCTCCCTAAAATTTAATGATACTCTCTCACCCCAACTCTCATTTACCCTCTTTTTCACCTCTTGCACCTTTCTCTTGACCTCCTGCCTCTTTCTTTTATACATCTACCAGTCATTTGCATTATTTCCCTGCAAAAATCGTCCAAATGCCTCTCTCTTCTATTTTACTAATAATCTTACTTTTTCATCCCACTACTCACTACCCTTTCTAATCTGCCCACCTCCCACGCTTCTCATGCCACAAGCATCTTTTGCGCAAGCCATCACTGCTTCCCTAAATACATCCCATTCCTCCCCCACTCTCCTTACGTCCTTTGTTCTCACTTTTTTCCATTCTGTATTCATTCTCTCCTGGTACCTCTTCACAGGAGTCTCTTTCCCAAGCTCACTTACTCTCACCACTCTCTTCACTCCAGCATTCTCTCTTCTTTTCTGAAAACCTCTATAAATCTTCACCTTTGCCTCCACAAGATAATGATCAGACATCCCTCTAGTTGCATCTCTTAGCACATTAACATCCAAAAGTCTCTTCAGCGCGCCTATCAATTAACACGTAATCCAATAACGCTCTCTGGCCATCTCTGCTACTTACATACGTATACTTATGTATATCTCTCTTTTTAAACAAGGTACTCCCAATCACCAGTCCTTTTTCAGCGTACAAATCTACAAGCTCTTCACCATTTCCATTTACAACACTGAACACCCCATGTACACCAATTATTCCCTCAACTGCCACACTACTCATCTTTGCATTCAGATCACCCATCACTATAACCCGGTCTTGTGCATCAAAACCACTAACACACTCACTCAGCTGCCCTCAACACACTTGCCTCTCATGATCTTTCTTCTCATGCCCAGGTGCATATGCACCAATAATCACCCATCTCTCTCCATCCACTTTCAGCTTTACCCATATCAATCTAGAGTTTACTTTCTTATACTCAATCGCATACTCCCACCACTCCTGTTTCAGGAGTAGTGCTACTCCTTCCCTTGCTCTTGTCCTCTCACTAACCCCTGACTTTACTCCCAAGACATTCCCAAACCACTCTTACCCTTTACCCTTGAGCTTCGTTTCACTCAGAGCCAAAACATCCAGGTTTCTTTCCTCAAACATCATCCACCAACATTTAGACACCCCCAGTCTGAGCCTTCGAGGAGGATGAGCACTCCCCGCGTGACTCCTTCTGTTTCCCCTTTTAGAAAGTTAGAATACAAGGAGGGGAGGGTTTCTAGCCCCCCGCTCCCGTCCCCTTTAGTCGCCTTCTACGACACGTGAGGAATGCGTGGGAAGCATTCTTTCTCCCCTCTCCCCAGGGATAAGTATTCTTTGTCCCCTATCCCCTATATAGAGCGTACAAACCTCCAACAGCCACGATCGAACCCGGGATCCAAGTGCAACAGGCGAGACTGCTACCGATTGGGTATGGGCCTAGATGATAGGAAATAACTATTCGAATACTATATACTCGAATACCCTTCGTCTCACGTTGGTGAGCAAAGGGGTCTACACCAGCCATTTCCCAACAGGCGCACATAGCCAGCAGATTTTGCGCATGATCAAGATATTCCTATGAGCCCACGGGAATATGAAACACGATAAGTTTCCAAGTGCACTTTCGTGTAATAATCACATCATCAGGGGAGACACAAGAGAGAAACATAACAGTCAGTTGATATACATCGAAGAGACGAACCTAGGACGCCATTTGGTAAACATGTCTTGGACAATTGCATGTATATCAACTGACTGTTATATTTCTCTCTTGTGTCTCCCCTGATGATGTGATTATTACACGAAAGTGAGAGATAGGTAGTATGTTTGAGGAAAGGAACCTGGATGTTTTGGCTCTGAGTGAAACAAAGCTGAAGGGTAAAAGGGAAAAGTAGTTTGGGAATGTCTTGGGAGTAAAGTCAGGAGTTGGTGAGAGGACAAGAGCAAGGGAAGGAGCAGCACTACTCCTGAAACAGGAGTGGTGGGAGTATGTGATAGAGTGTAAGAAAGTAAACTCTAGATTGATATGGGTAAAACTGAAAGTGGATGGAGAGAGATGGGTGATTATTGGTGCATATGCATCTGGGCATGTGAAGAAAGATCATGATAGGCAAGTGTTTTGGGAGCAGCTGAGTGAGTGTGTTAGTAGTTTTGATGCATGAGACCGGGTTATAGTGATGGGTGATTTGAATGCAAAGATGAGTAATGTGGCAGTTGAGGGAATAAGTGGTGTACATGGGAGTGTTCAGTGTTGTAAATGGAAATGGTGAAGAGCTTGTAGATTTGTGCGCTGAAGAAGAGCTGGTGATTTGGAATACCTGTTTTAAAAAGAGAGATATAGATAAGTGTATGTATGTAAGTAGGAGAGATGGCCAGAGAGCGTTATTAGATTACTTGTTAATTGATAGGTGCTTGAAAGAAAGACTTTTGGATGTTAATGTGCTGAGAGGTGCAACTGGAGGGATGTCTGATCATTATCTTGTGGAGGCAAAGGTGAAGATTTGTAGAGGTTTTCAGAAAAGAAGAGAGAATGTTGGAGTGAAGAGAGTGGTGAGAGAAAGTTAGCTTGGGGAAGAAGACCTGTGTGAGGAAGTATTAGGAGAGACTAAGCAAGGAATGGAAAAAGGTGAGAACAAAGGACGTAAGGGGAGTGGAAGAGGAATGGGATGTATTTAGGGAAGCAGTGATGGCTTACGCAAAAGATGCTTGTGGCATGAGAAGCGTGGGAGGTGGGGAACTTGGGAAGGGTGAGATGAAGTAAGATCATTAGTGAAAGACGATTTTTGCAGGGAAATAATACAAATGAGTGGGAGATGTATAAAAGAGACAGGAGGTCAAGAGAAAAGTGCAAGAGGTGAAAAAGAGGGCAAATAAGAGTTGGGGTGAGAGAGTATCATTAAATTTTAAGGAGAATAGAGAGATGTTTTGGAAGGAGGTAAATAAAGTGCATAAGACAAGGGAACAAATAGGAACGTCAGTGAAGGGGGCTAATAGGGAGGTGATAACAAGTAGTGGTGATGTGAGAAGGAGATGGAGTGAGTATTTTGAAGGTTTGTTAAATGTGTTTGATGATAGAGTGGCAGATATAGGGTGTTTTGGTCGAGGTGGTGTGCAAAGTGAGAGGGTTAGGGAAAATGATTTGGTAAATAGAGAAGAGGTAGTAAAAGCTTTGCTGAAGATGAATGCCGGCAAGGCAGCGGGTTTGGATGGTATTGCAGTGGAATTTATTAGAAAAGGGGGTGACTGTGTTGTTGACTGGTTGGCAAGGTATGACGCATGTCTGTATGACTCATGGTGAGGTGCCTGAGGATTGGCGAAATATTTGCATAGTGCCATTGTACAAAGGCAAAGGGGATAAGAGTGAGTGCTCAACTTACAAAGGTAAAAGTTCGTTGAGTATTCCTGAGAAATTATATGGGAGGGTATTGATTGAGAGGGTGAAGGCATGTACAGAGCATCAGATTGGGGAAGAGCAGTGTGGTTTCAGAAGTGGTAGAGAATGTGCGGATCAGGTGTTTGCTTTGAAGAATGCATATGGGAAAAACGTAGAAAAGCAAATGGATTTGTATGTAGCATTTATGGATCTGGAGAAGGCATATGATAGAGTTGATAGAGATGCTGTGTGGAAGGTATTAAGAATATATGGTGTGGGAGGCAAGTTGTTAGAAGCGGTGAAATTTTTTTTTTATAGAGAATGTAAGACATGTGTAATAGTAGGAAGAGAGGAAAGTGATTGGTTCTCATTGAATGTAGGTTTGCGGCAGGGGTGCATGATGTCTGCATGGTTGTTTAATTTGTTTATGGATGGGGTTGTCAAGGAGGTGAAATGCAAGAGTTTTGGAAAGAGGGGCAAATATGCAGTCTGTTGTGGATGAGAGAGCTTGGTAAGTGAGTCAGTTGTTGTTCGCTGATGATAAATTTCTCTTACCCTATTATTACTTACTCGATCAAACCACCTCACACCACATATTGTCCTCAAACATCTCATTTCCAGAACATTCATTCTCTTCCGCACAACTCTGTCTATAGCCCACGCCTCGCAACCATATAACATTCTTGAAACCACAATTCCTTCAAACATACCCATTTTTGCTTTCCGAGATAATGTTCTCGACTTCCACACATTCTTCAACGCTCCCGGAACTTTCGCCCCCTCCCCCACCCTATGATTCACTTCTGCGTCCATGGTTCCATCCGCTGCCAGATCCACTCCCAGATATCTAAAACACTTCACTTCCTCCAGTTTTTCTCCATTCAAACTTACCTCCCAGTTGACTTGTCCCTCAACCCTACTGTACCAATAACCTTGCTCTTATCTACATCTACTCTCAGCCTTCTTCTTTCACACACTTTACCAAACTCAGTCACCAGCTTCTGCAGTTTCTTACACGAATCAGCCACCAGCGTTGTATCAACAGCGAACAACAAATGACTCACTTCCCAAGCTCTCTCAACCAAACCAGACTGCATACTTGCCCCTCTCTCTAAAACTCTTGCATTCACCTCCATAACAACCCCATCCATAAACAAATTAAACAAGCATGGAGACATCACACACCCTTGCCGCAAACCTACATTCACTGAGAACCAATCACTTTCTTCTCTTCCTACACGTACACATGCCTTACATCCTCGGTAAAAACTTTTCACTGCTTCTAAGAACTTGCCTCCCACCTCATATATTCTCGATACCTTCCACAGAGCATCTCTATCAGCTCTATCATATGCCTTCTCCAGCTCCATAAATGCTACATACAAATCCATTTGCTTTTCTAAGTATTTCTCACATACATTCTTCAAAGCAAACACCTGATCTGCACATCTTCTACCACTTCTGAAACCATACTGCTCTTCCCTAATCTGACGCTCCGTACGTGCCTTCACCCTCTCAATCAATACCCTCCCATATGATTTCCCAGGAATGCTCAACAAACTTATACCTCTGTAATTTGAGCACTCACTTTTATCCCCTTTGCCTTTGTACAATGGCACTATGCAAGCATTCCGCCAATCCTCAGGCACCTCACCATGAGTCATGCATACATTAAATAACCTTACCAACTAGTCAACAATACAGTCACATCCTTTTTTAATACATTCCACTGCAATACCATCCAAACCCGTTGCCTTGTCGGCTTTCATCTTCTTCAAATCTTTTACTACCTCTTCTCTGTTTACCAAATCATTCTCTCTTACCCTCTCACTTTGCACACCACCTCGACCAAAACACCCTATATCTGCCACTCTATCATCAAACACATTCAACAAACCTTCAAAATACTCACTCCATCTCCTTCTCACATCACCACTACTTGTTATCACCTCCCCATTAGCCCCCTTAACTGAAGTTCCCATTTGTTCCCTTGTCTTACGTACTTTATTTACCTCCTTCCAAAACATCTTTTTATTCTCCCTAAAATTTAATGATACTCTCTCACCCCAACTCTCATTTACCCTCTTTTTCACCTCTTGCACCTTTCTCTTGACCTCCTGCCTCTTTCTTTTATACATCTACCAGTCATTTGCATTATTTCCCTGCAAAAATCGTCCAAATGCCTCTCTCTTCTATTTTACTAATAATCTTACTTTTTCATCCCACTACTCACTACCCTTTCTAATCTGCCCACCTCCCACGCTTCTCATGCCACAAGCATCTTTTGCGCAAGCCATCACTGCTTCCCTAAATACATCCCATTCCTCCCCCACTCTCCTTACGTCCTTTGTTCTCACTTTTTTCCATTCTGTATTCATTCTCTCCTGGTACCTCTTCACAGGAGTCTCTTTCCCAAGCTCACTTACTCTCACCACTCTCTTCACTCCAGCATTCTCTCTTCTTTTCTGAAAACCTCTATAAATCTTCACCTTTGCCTCCACAAGATAATGATCAGACATCCCTCTAGTTGCATCTCTTAGCACATTAACATCCAAAAGTCTCTTCAGCGCGCCTATCAATTAACACGTAATCCAATAACGCTCTCTGGCCATCTCTGCTACTTACATACGTATACTTATGTATATCTCTCTTTTTAAACAAGGTACTCCCAATCACCAGTCCTTTTTCAGCGTACAAATCTACAAGCTCTTCACCATTTCCATTTACAACACTGAACACCCCATGTACACCAATTATTCCCTCAACTGCCACACTACTCATCTTTGCATTCAGATCACCCATCACTATAACCCGGTCTTGTGCATCAAAACCACTAACACACTCACTCAGCTGCCCTCAACACACTTGCCTCTCATGATCTTTCTTCTCATGCCCAGGTGCATATGCACCAATAATCACCCATCTCTCTCCATCCACTTTCAGTTTTACCCATATCAATCTAGAGTTTACTTTCTTATACTCAATCGCATACTCCCACCACTCCTGTTTCAGGAGTAGTGCTACTCCTTCCCTTGCTCTTGTCCTCTCACTAACCCCTGACTTTACTCCCAAGACATTCCCAAACCACTCTTACCCTTTACCCTTGAGCTTCGTTTCACTCAGAGCCAAAACATCCAGGTTTCTTTCCTCAAACATCATCCACCAACATTTAGACACCCCCAGTCTGAGCCTTCGAGGAGGATGAGCACTCCCCGCGTGACTCCTTCTGTTTCCCCGTTTAGAAAGTTAAAATACAAGGAGGGGAGGGTTTTCAGTCCACTCTTCCCGTCCCATTTAGTCGCCTTCTACGACACGTGAGGAATGCGTGGGAATTATTCTTTCTCCCCTATCCCCACCTTTAGTGGGTAAGGTATCAAATTCTAATATCATGAACAATGTAGATTTAGTCAACAAGGTTATCAATATCAATGTTGATTTCGATTTCAATTTAGCTTTGAAGTTTCCTCACTTTTCACAAACGCTCCAGTTGATGACCTTTTAGAATATTTGTTTGATGTCTTGGACGATATTCATTTAGGTGTTTTAAAGCCTGTTTTCTCTGACCTGATAAAATTGTGTATAAAAGACTGTGTATTTTAATTCACTGAAGATTATTATGCTCAAAAATTTGCTTTTGCTTATGGATGGGGTTGTTTGGGAGGTGAATGCAAGAGTTTTTGAGAGAGGGGCCGGTATGTAGTCTGTTGTGGATGAGAGTGCTTGGGAAGTGAGTCAGTAGTTCGCTGATGATACATCGCTGGTGGCTGATTCGGATGAAAAATTGCAGAAGCTGGTGATTGAGTTTGGTAAAGTGTGTGAAAGCTGAGAGTAAATGTGAATAAGAGCAAGATTATTAGGTTCAGTAGGGTTTGAGAGAAAAGTCAATTTGGAAGTAAGTTTCTATGGAGAAAAACTGGAGAAAGTGAAGTGTTTTAGATATCTGGGAGCGAATTCAGCAGCGGATGGAACCATGGAAGAAGAAGTGAGTCACAGGGTTGGGGAGGGGGTGAAGGTTCTGGAAGAGTGGAAGAATGTTTGGAAGGCGAGAACGTTATCTCGCAGAGCAAAAATGGGTATGTTTGAAGGAACAGTGGTTCCAACAATGATATATGGTTGTGAGGCTAGGACGTCTCTTCGATGTATATCACCTGATTTATATTTCTCTCTTGTGTCTCCCCTCATGATGTGATTATTACACGAAAGTGCACTTGGGAACTTATCGCGTCTCATTTTCCCCGTGGACTCATAGGAATATCTTGATCACGCGCAAAATTGTGATCCTTTTATATATATATATATATATATATATATATATATATATATATATATATATATATATATTCATGAATTATTTTTCATATCTTTAGCTGAAATGCCTTTTTCTATCTGCGTAATGCAAAAGAAAATTTTCTTCTAGCCTCCCTCATACAAGGAAATATGATATAAATATAATGAAAGTTGACCCTTCGAAAGAAAAGCGAAAAATATCAGTAGTCATTTAGTTCATCGTCCAGTTTCCAGTTCGTGTCTAAAGGTCTGATATCCAGTGAGGAATTGACCTGAAACATGTATACCTTTTATTTTGAAACTTGATGACGTGGAGAAACTTATCTTAAGAGAAATAAACTTAACGTTTTTTTTTTCGGAGCCTTACATTTCCCCCAATTAATGGCATGGTAAAGTTGCAAACTTCTGCATCAATAGTTGCAAATCTTTATATCTGCTTACATTCAAGAAAGATCAAAAGTTTTCGTAAACTGAGATTCCGCAAGTGTGCCTTCTGATGTCATCCTGAAAAGTAATTGAAGAAAGGATAGGAGGGGAAAAGTTATCCATTACATGATGGGAAGTTAATACTTAGACTGAGCTACAAGTGTTTTCTTTTCCTTTGAATCCACTTTTACGTAAGTCATTGTAAAGAACAGTTTATGGAACTACATAGCAAATGAAGTAGGTTGTAAGGTGTATCTGATCCACTGACATTTACAAGAGTGGGTCACTCTGGACATATCTACATGCAGACACACGGACCTTTGTGTTGTAATGATTCGCGTAACTGATTTTTAATGAGCATGGGTACGTTCGGGGTTGGACTCTTTTGGGTTCTGTTACTGGCGCGGCAGTCGTACCACATCTATACCTTTGGGGATGATCGATAAATGGGTATCTGGCTTTGGCTGCAATTTGTATTCTTATATACACACATTTACGTAAAGACTTGGTACATACATCTTGCATGTATTGTGTACACGAAATGAATAGAAACCATCACCACTGTGTGGGTGGAATTCGAACCCAGGACATCGAAATGATAGTCAAGGGAGCTAATACGTATGGCTACAGCTGAACGGAGGATATTCATCTCATACCAGCCATTGGTCCATTGAGATCCCCGAGATCTCATATAACCTGAAGGGCAAGGGAAAACCAGTCCGCACATGAGGCGCAGAATGCTCGAAACAAATTCATCAACACGATGGTGAAGTTTATGTCTCCTACAGGTACTGTTCAGCATTCTGTGGTTTCTTTATAGGCATTATTTTTCTTGCCTTTGTACCTTTAGGAAAGTAATTGTAAACGTGTACTGACTTAAAACCATCGCCCGAACTTGTCATTATCAGGATAATAACCAATCCCAACTTGATCACAAGCTCTTTCATGATTAGTTAACTAGTTACTATTATGACCTCTCAGTTCTGTAATGCCTAAACCGTGTATTTTCATCCGAATGTCTCTGCCTAAACCGTGTATTTTCATCCGAATGTCTGCCTAAACCGTGTATTTTCATCCGAATGTCTGCCTAAACCGTGTATTTTCATCCGAATGTCTGCCTAAACCGTGTATTTTCATCCGAATGTCTGCCTAAACCGTGTATTTTCATCCGAATGTCTGCCTAAACCGTGTATTTTCATCCGAATGTCTGCCTAAACCGTGTATTTTCATCCGAATGTCTGCCTAAATTCAATAAACCTTTCTTTCTTTATCTATTCCCTGCCCGGAATGACCTATCTGAGCAGCTCCTCATGGTATCATCCTCGCCATTCAGAATCATGATGTAAACATTGCCACGTATACGACAAACTCGTAGGCAAAGAAAATTAAAGTTCAAACATTACTGCTAACACAACCTGCATTAATATTTTCACTCTTTACTTTGATTTAAGGTTGACAAGCTACCAAATGATAGAGTAAGAGAATGAAGAAGGTGAAAATTAAGTCCGTCTTTCACAACTGGTGAAAAATAATTCTAGAAAACTTATTTCTAGCGATAGAGTATTATGATTACATTTATATTGTAACAGACAAATGCCTATGTTTCCTGTGTGCAATTGCCTGAAAGCCCATTAGAACACGGAAGGAAGTAGGTAATAAGTAAAGGATGTGAAGTTTCTTCATATGTGCACGAATTTGGCTGATGTAGGAAGTATTACATGGTCATAGAAACAAAGCATTTTGAAATGGAATATACCAATCACAAAGGTTTTACTGTAGGACTGACAAATGAAGAGCAAGCCCAGTTACTCCCGAAGTGCACAGGGGAATGAGACCAGCAATGTATATGAAATTCTGGTTTATAGACGGAAAAAAGCAAAGAAGTTTCTTTACATTTGCTGCTTCAGAAAGACAATTCCATGGAGGCATGAGGGACCAACAAAAGAATATTGATTTAGGAAGAAAGAAAAGCAAAAGGAAGATAATTTCGTTGATACAGGGTATTAGCAAAGTTCGGCTTCTGATCCTCTGCTGTTTGAATACATTAATGCCGTATTTTGAAGTGTAATGTGATGTAGTATATTTTCATCATAATGTTCTGTAATCCAAAGAAATCATGGCGTCTGTGTTGTCTCAACTTTGTAAAATTGGTGCCTTAATTGATTTGAATTTTTCTCCAAATGCATTTGTCTTCTCGAAAATGAAACTGAGGAAACAGAGGAACCATCCAGTACAAGTAATGAGGAAGAGGCCCTGCATGTGGTCAAGGCTAAGGGGAATGACGCCCTCTGCCTCAACCAGCTTCCTCTGGCCGCCGTCGTCACCAAGGTCCTCACCATCGTCATCCCTCTGAAGACGAAGGAAATACAAGATTGTACTTTTTTTTTTTTTTTTCAGTTCTTTTCCAAGCTACATTGACATAATTCTGAACTGCATGACGTTTCCGGCATTCACTATAAGTAATGTTATACACTGGCATTTACTAGCTGACGCAACTCATTCCAATATCGTTACAAATGCTAGGTAAGGCATGCATGATGATCTAACGATGGAAGCCTATCAAATATTCCGATAGTAAATTAGTCACCATCACCAAATCCTACCAGTTGGTCCAGAAAAGAAAAAAAGAAAAAATTAATATTTTGTTTGGTCATCCAGATTTGTAATATTCTTAACAATATCATATAGGTAAGAAGTATACGCCTTGCACCTATTTGCTACAGCAGAGACAAATAATCAGTGTATGGGTAGAAAATCGTAGAAAATCTGCGAAACGTTTTTAATTAGAATCAACAAAAATAGGTCTTTTCTAAAATCACCAGATAAAGGATACCATCCCATTAACAATGATAAAGATTTTCTGCAACACCGGATAGTGTTATTACTAAAATGATCCTTAGTTTTAAGGGCTACAAATTTCCCATCAACTGAATACAAGTCTCACCTCATATGAGGCAGACTGCCGAAGAGAATTAAGAAAGAACTGCCTAACAAGGCCGCTCTGTTGTATCCAGCCCATGAGCTCATCCAACTTTCTCTTCAACGGAGAATGACGTTGTAAGGCCATAGCGACACTGTATGGAGCGTAGTTTTCCTGCAACACACCATAAGACTTCAAACTGCATTACTGAAATAAAATATCTATATCTATCTGTTAATTTGTTTATGGATGGGGTTGTTAGGGAGGTGAACGCAAGAGTTTTGGAAAGAGGGGCAAGTATGAAGTCTGTTGGGGATGAGAGAGCTTGGGAAGTGAGTCAGTTGTTGTTCGCTGATGATACAGCGCTGGTGGCTGATTCATGTGAGAAACTGCAGAAGCTGGTGACTGAGTTTGGTAAAGTGTGTGAAAGAAGAAAGTTGAGAGTAAATGTGAATAAGAGCAAGGTTATTAGGTACAGTAGGGTTGAGGGTCAAGTCAATTGGGAGGTAAGTTTGAATGGAGAAAAACGGGAGGAAGTAAAGTGTTTTAGATATCTGGGAGTGGATCTGGCAGCGGATGGAACCATGGAAGCGGAAGTGAATCATAGGGTGGGGGAGGGGGCGAAAATTCTGGGAGCCTTGAAGAATGTGTGGAAGTCGAGAATATTATCTCCGAAAGCAAAAATGGGTATGTTTGAAGGAATAGTGGTTCCAACAATGTTATATGGTTGCGAGGCGTGGGCTATGGATAGAGTTGTGCGCAGGAGGGTGGATGTGCTGGAAATGAGATGTTTGAGGACAATATGTGGTGTGAGGTGGTTTGATCGAGTAAGTAATGTAAGGGTAAGAGAGATGTGTGGAAATAAAAAGAGCGTGGTTGAGAGAGCAGAAGAGGGTGTTTTGAAATGGCTTGGGCACATGGAGAGAATGAGTGAGGACAGATTGACCAAGAGGTGGAGGGATCGAGGAGAAGTGGGAGACCAAATTGGAGGTGGAAAGATGGAGCGAAAAAGATTTTGAGTAATCGGGGAATGAACATGCAGGAGGGTGAAAGGCGGGCAAGGAATAGAGTGAATTGGATCGATGTGGTATACCGGGGTCGACGTGCTGTCAATGGATTGAATCGGGGCATGTGAAGCGTCTGGGGTAAACCATGGAAAGTTCTGTGTGGCCTGGATGTGGGAAGGGAGCTGTGGTTTCGGGTATTATTGCATGACAGCTAGAGACTAAGTGTGAACGAATGGGGCCTTTGTTGTCTTTTCCTAGCGCTGCCTCGCGCACATGAGGAGGGAGGGGGATGTTGTTCCATGCGTGGCGGGGTGGCGATGGGGGTGAATGGGGGCAGACGGCGTGGGTTGTGTGCATGTGTATATGTGTATGTGTCTGTGTGTGTATATATATGTGTACATTGAGATGTATGGGTATGTATATTTGCGTGTGTGGACGTGTATGAATAAACATGTGTATGGGGGTGGGTTGGGCCATTTCTTTCGTCTGTTTCTTTGCGCTACCTCGCAAACGCGTGGGATAGCGACAAAGCAAAATAAATAAATAGATAATCTGTTAACTGATATTATGTATTTTGTTTTTTTTTCGTGACCCTCAAAAGGAATGTTTTTGGTTTGTACAGTGTCCCTTGATATACCATTATGATTTTTCTTATAAATTCGAAGAATGTTTAAACATCTATTCTTTTATTATATCATTAACATTATTTTGTCATATACGTTATCATTAAAGTATTGTAAAAATTAGTGTTATTACTTTTCTGTATAAAGAAGTGCTTGTTGCTTGTTAGGTAACTAGACGTGAGCACTGATTTCCCTATATATCAGGTTTGCCCCTATTGATGTCATTTGGCCCTTATTTATTGTTATATCTATAGAATGTAAGAGAGAGGTATTTATGAGTAAATGAAAATTTCACATCTGATTACTGTTTGTATTTTTGTTATTACTTGCATCATATGTTTTGTCGTTGTTTCAAGTGTGTTAGTGATCCTGACCTTTATGTATAATGAAATGTGATAAGTACGCAGCCTAGATAATTAACAGTTCTCTCAGGATATAAGCCTGGGCTAATGTGTTAAGGGGTCGAGACTCACTGTAATTGGGATCGTCATAATATATATATATATATATATATATATATATATATATATATATATATATATATATATATATATATATATATATTATCTATTTATCATACTTTGTCGCTGTCTCCCGCGTTAGCGAGGTAGCGCAACGAAACAGACGAAAGAATGCCCCAACCCATCCACATACACATGTATATGCATACACGTCCACACACGCACATATACATACCCAAACATTTCAACGTATACACACACACACACACACACACACACACACACACACATATATATATATATATATATATATACATATATATATATATATATATATATATATATATATATATATATATATTTTATTTTTTTGCTTTGTCGCTGTCTCCCGCGTTTGCGAGGTAGCGCAAGGAAACAGACGAAAGAAATGGCCCAACCCACCCCCATACACATGTATATACATACGTCCACACACGCAAATATACATACCTACACAGCTTTCCATGGTTTACCCCAGACGCTTCACATGCCCTGATTCAATCCACTGGCAGCACATCAACCCCGGTATATATATATATATATATATATATATATATATATATATATATATATATATATATATATATATTTATTATTTATTTTGCTTTATCGCTGTCTCCCGCGTTTGCGAGGTAGCGCAAGGAAACAGACGAAAGAAATGGCCCAATCCACCCCCATACACATGTATATACATACACGTCCACACACGCAAATATACATACCTATACATGTCAATGTACACATATATATACACACACAGACACATACATATATACCCATGCACACAATTCACACTGTCTGCCTTTATTCATTCCCATCGCCACCTCGCCACACATGGAATACCATCCCCTCCCCCCTCATGTGTGCGAGGTAGCGCTAGGAAAAGACAACAAAGGCCCCAGTCGTTCACACTCAGTCTCTAGCTGTCATGCAATAATGCCCGAAACCACAGCTCCCTTTCCACATCCTGGCCCCACACAACTTTCCATGGTTTACCCCAGACGCTTCACATGCCCTGATTCAATCCACTGACAGCACGTCAACCCCAGTATACCACATCGATCCAATTCACTCTATTCCTTGCCCGCCTTTCACCCTCCTGCATGTTCAGGCCCCGATCACTCAAAATCTTTTTCACTCCATCTTTCCACCTCCAATTTGGTCTCCCACTTCTCCTCGTTCCCTCCACCTCCGACACATATATCCTCTTGGTCAATCTTTCCTCACTCATTCTCTCCATGTGCCCAAACCATTTCAAAACACCCTCTTCTGCTCTCTCAACCACGCTCTTTTTATTTCCACACATCTCTCTTACCCTTACATTACTTACTCGATCAAACCACCTCACACCACACATTGTCCTCAAACATCTCATTTCCAGCACATCCACCCTCCTGCGCACAACTCTATCCATAGCCCACGCCTCGCAACCATACAACATTGTTGGAACCACTATTCCTTCAAACATACCCATTTTTGCTTTCCGAGATAATGTTCTCGACTTCCACACATTCTTCAAGGCTCCCAGATTTTCGCCCCCTCCCCCACCCTATGATTCACTTCCGCTTCCATGGTTCCATCCGCTGCCAGATCCACTCCCAGATATCTAAAACACTTTACTTCCTCCAGTTTTTCTCCATTCAAACTTACCTCCCAATTGACTTGACCCTCAACCCTACTGTACCTAATAACCTTGCTCTTATTCACATTTACTCTTAACTTTCTTCTTCACACACTTTACCAAACTCAGTCACCAGCTTCTGCAGTTTCTCGCATGAATCAGCCACCAGCGCTGTATCATCAGCGAACAACAACTGACTCACTTCCCAAGCTCTCTCATCCACAACAGACTGCATACTTGACCCTCTTTCCAAAACTCTTGCATTCACCTCCCTAACAACCCCATCCATAAACAAATTAAACAACCATGGAGACATCACACACCCCTGCCGCAAACCTACATTCACTGAGAGCCAATCACTTTCCTCTCTTCCTACACGCACACATGCCTTACATCCTCGATAAAAACTTTTCACTGCTTCTAACAACTTGCCTCCCACACCATATATTATTAATACCTTCTACAGGGCATCTCTATCAACTCTATCATATGCCTTCTCCAGATCCATAAATGCTACATACAAATCCATTTGCTTTTCTAAGTATTTCTCACATACATTCTTCAAAGCAAACACCTGATCCACACATCCTCTACCACTTCTGAAACCACACTGCTCTTCCCCAATCTGATGCTCTGTACATGCCTTTACCCCCTCAATAAAAACCCTCCCATATAATTTACCAGGAATACTCAACACACTTATACCTCTGTAATTTGAGCACTCACTCTTATCCCCTTTGCCTCTGTACAATGGCACTACGCACGCATTCCGCCAATCCTCAGGCACCTCACCATGTCATACATATATTTAATAACCTTACCAACCAGTCAACAATACAGTTACCCCCTTTTTTAATAGCTTCTACTGTAATACCATCCAACCTGCTGCCTTGCCGGCTTTCATCTTCTGTAAAGCTTTTCCTACCTCTTCTCTGTTTACCAAATCATTTTCCCTAACCACCTCACTTTGCACACCACCTCGACCAAAACACCCTATATCTGCCAATGAATCATCAAACACATTCAACAAACCTTCAAAATGCTCACTCCATCTCCTTCTCACATCACCACTACTTGTTATCCCCTCCTCATTAGCGCCCTTCACTGAAGTTCCCATTTGCTCCCTTGTCTTACGCACTTTATTTACCTCCTTCCAGAACATCTTTTTATTCTCCCTAAAATTTAATGATACTCTCTCACCCCAACTCTCATTTGCCCTCTTTTTCACCTCTTGCACCTTTCTCTTGACCTCCTGTCTCTTTCTTTTATACATCTCCCACTCAATTGCATTTTTTCCCTGCAAAGATCGTCCAAATCGTCTCTCTTCTCTTTCACTAATAATCTTACTTCTTCATCCCACCACTCACTACCATTTCTAATCAACCCACCTCCCACTCTTCTCATGCCACAAGCATCTTTTGCGCCCTCCATCACTGATTCCCTAAATACATCCCATCCATTCCTCCCCCACTCCCCTTACTTCCATTGTTCTCACCTTTTTCCATTCTGTACTCAGTCTCTCCTGGTACTTCCTCACACGTCTCCTTCCCAAGCTCACTTACTCTCACCACCCTCTTCACCCCAACATTCACTCTTCTTTTCTGAAAACCCATACAAATCTTCACCTTCGCCTCCACAAGATAATGATCAGACATCCCTCCAGTTGCACCTCTCAGCACATTAACATCCAAAAGTCTCTCTTTCGCGCGCCTGTCAATTAACACGTAATCCAATAACGCTCTCTGGCCCTCTCTCCTACTTACATATGTATACTTATGTATATCTCGCTTTTTAAACCAGGTATTCCAATCACTAGTCCTTTTTCAGCACACAAATCTACAAGCTCTTCACCATTTCCATTTACAACACTGAACACCCCATGTATACCAATTATTCCCTCAACTGCCACATTACTCACCTTTGCATTCAAATCACCCATCACTATAACCCGGTCTTGTGCATCAAAACCACTAACACACTCATTCAGCTGCTCCCCAAACACTTGCCTCTCATGATCTTTCTTCTCATGCCCAGGTGCATATGCACCAATAATCACCCATCTCTCTCCATCAACATTCAGTTTTACCCATATTAATCGAGAATTTACTTTCTTACATTCTATCACATACTCCCACAACTCCTGTTTCTGGAGTAGTGCCACTCCTTCCCTTGCTCTTGTCCTCGCACTAACCCCTGACTTTACTCCCAAGACATTCCCAAACCACTCTTCCCCTTTACCCTGAGCTTCGTTTCACTCAGAGCCAAAACATCCGGGTTCCTTTCCTCAAACATACTACCTATCTCTCCTTTTTTCACATCTTGGTTACATCCACACACATTTAGACACCCCAATCTGAGTCTACGAGGAGGATGAGCACTCCCCGCGTGACTCCTTCTGTTTCCCATTTTTAGAAAGTTAAAATACAAGGAGGGGAGGATATCTGGCCCCCCGCTCCCGTCCCCTCTAGTCGCCTTCTACGACACGTGAGGAATGCGTGGGAAGTATTCTTTCACCCCTATCCCCAGGGATATATATATATATATATATATATATATATATATATATATATATATATATATATATACACACACATACACATACATATACACACATACACACACCTACACACACACACATATATATATATATATATATATATATATATATATATATATATATATATATATATATATATATATATACATATGAGAAATGTAAGAAATAATTTAGAAAACTGAAACTTCTAGCTTGAAATGAAATGAAAAAATGAATATCACATAATGGTTCAACCTCTGGCTATGGAAAAGGGAAATATATAATTTATTTACACAACGTCAATAGTAGTTTTCATCAATTTAACCACTGTATCATACTGCCTGGTCCACTTCTCTTATCATGAAACTGGAATATTGGCTTATGATGTTTCTCAATTGTCTTCATTACACAAAATACAACCATATCTTGGATACATGAGGGTAGGTAGTTGGTCATCCGCCATAATAAAGCCTTGACAGACCAAAAGTTTATCTGGACCTCAACTTTTCCAGTACATTTATGAAAAACACCTTTTTGCTTTCCATCTCTATCACTTTGAAAAAAAATGCTCCCTTTGTTCACATTTCAATGAAAGAATAAGCTTCAATGTCTAAGCTACATTCTTTTCCGATTTCACTATTTTCTTGTCAGTGCACCATGTATGAAAACTATCACTCCAGTAATACAACTATAAACATTTACTTCCCCTTTAAAAAAGTTCTGGGGAAGTCTGTCTCGATACACTGCGGGACACTCTACCACCTGGCGAGGTTTGTGTTGCAATGGTTCTTAATTCACAAAAGTAGTAGCATCATATATATATATATATATATATATATATATATATATATATATATATATATATATATATATATATATATATATATATATATAATGCTGGTTATATATATGTAATGCTGGTTGTTGTTATTGTTGTTGGTTGTGGTGATGATGTGCTGGTGTTTCAGAGGTGGTGATGTGTTGGCTGTGGTGTAAAGTTGGTGTGTTGCTGATGTTGACATGCTGATGTTAGTATGCTGATGTAGGTGTGTTGATGGCCATGGTCTGCTGATGATGTTGTAATCATGGTGATGGGAATGTTAATATTGATGATGATGTAAGCCGGTATTGGGAACGCGTGCAGATGTTGACGTGAATGATGTGTGCGGATGTTGATGGTGGTGATGTGTGCAGATGTTGATGGTGATGATGGGCACTGATGGTTATAATGGTGATGATGATGGAGATCATGATATAGAAAGCATTGGGGATATAAATGGGGATGGGAAGGGATAAACACTACAGGTCGTTTATGAAGTTCACTGTGGTTGGGATGGGGATGAACAAGGTGAGGCGAGGCTGGGGGGTGAACAAGGTTAGGCCAAGTGGTCCTGATGGGGTTGTGATACTGAACTGCATCCCTGGGACGAGGGATCTGTCTGGGTGACGCCAGCATGAGTGGTGCACTAGTTAGTTTCTTTGCCGACCTGTCGGATGAGGTTAAGGTGATGGTTGCTTGGATGCAAGACGGACCTGATAATGATCTTGTATCCCCTCTTCTACGCTATTCTTAGTCGCCTTTTTTGTTTGATAGATAGGGTGTAAAGACCAGGATAGTTTAATAAGAGTAAAGGGTAACAGTGATAGTAAGATAGTACTGTAAGAGTCCAATTTTTCTTTATGATAGCTGAGGCGGCGTGGGCATTTCAGTACCCTAATCCAGGTCATCTGTTTTGCTATATGTACATATTAATATATATATATA
>NC_092258.1:16504324-16716824 GCF_036320965.1 Panulirus ornatus | reverse complement strand
TTTTATGATTATGATTACCTAAGTGTACGGTATCGGAGGGAACTGTACACTTATGGGACCATATCTTAAATTTTTTCCATTGTATAACTTTTTAAACTTTTGTGTACAGTCACCATTCACTGTTTCAACTCATTTGTTTGTACCTACTCTTGCTTATGTGTGTGTGTGTATGTAGTTGTTTTGAATGTAGTGACTAATTTGTCTTGTAATATACAGTGTGAGAATTATGTACTTGTGGGGCTGTATCTCTTAAAGCTTTATCTTACAAGTTTGAAACATTCAACTTTATCTTTTTCGTCTCCTACCTATTTGTACTGAAGGGGATGCTGTTTTCCTCTGATGGGACTTCATGTTGTGAACCTTATAATCATACAACTTTTTAAGCTGATGTATTGTCCATAATCACTCTCATGACTGATTTTTTGAATCGTCTACATCTCTCAATACTCGGCAAAAATAGTACTGTACAGTCTTTCCGACAAGTTTCTTGCTCAGTTTCTTGTTATGGTATATAGTTGTTCTATCTTTGCATCTTTCGAAGAACTGTTCACTGATAACATCATCAAACTGGTTGTAATCAGGTTACCTCTTACTCTTCTTTCTTCCATGGTGGACAAATCCTAGGCTTTTCGCCTTTCCCATAACTCACATTTCTTAATTTGGTTACTATTTTTGTTGCTGTCCCCTATTATTTATCTATGCAGCTTTTATTGTGGTGAACAAAGTTTAAGAAAAATATTCAAGTTTTGGCCTGCTGAATATCTCCTGGGGATAGGGGATTAAGAATACTTCCCACGTATTCCCTGCGTGTTGTGGAAGGCGACTAAAAAGGGAGGGAGCGGGGGGCTGGAAATTCTCCCCTCTCGTTTTTTTTTTTTTATTTTTTTTCCAAAAGAAGGAACAGAGGGGGCCAGGTGAGGATATTCTAAAAAAAGGCCCAGTCCTCTTTTCTTAACGCTACCTCGCTAACGCGGGAAATGGCGAATAGTTTAAAAGAAAAAAAAGATATATATATATATATATATATATATATATATATATATATATATATATATATATATATATATATATATATATATATATATATTATCCCTGGGGATAGGGGATTAAGAATACTTCCCACGTATTCCCTGCGTGTCGTAGAAGGCGACTAAAAGGGGAGGGAGCCAGGGGCTGGAAATCCTCCCCTCTCGTTTTTTTTTTTTTTTTTTTTTTTTTTTTCAAAAGAAGGAACAGAGGGGGCCAGGTGAGGATATTCCCTCAAAGGCCCAGTCCTCTGTTCTTAACGCTACCTCGCTAATGCGGGAAATGGCGAATAGTTTGAAAAAAATATATATATATATATATATATATATATATATATATATATATATATATATATATATATATATTTTTTTTTTCATACTATTCGCTATTTCCCGCGATAGCGAGGTAGCGTTAAGAACAGAGGCCTGGGCCTTTGAGGGAATATCCTCACCTGGACCTCTTCTCTGTTCCTTCTTTTGGAAAAAAAAAAAAAAAAAAATATATATATATATATATATATATATATATATATATATCTTTCTTTCTTTCATACTATTCGCCATTTCCCGCATTAGCGAGGTAGCGTTAAGAACAGAGGACTGGACCTTTGAGGGAATATCCTCACCTGGCCCCCTTCTCTGTTCCTTCTTTTGGAAAATTAAAAAAAAAAAAAAAAAAAAAAAAAAAAAAAAAAAAAAAAAAAAACGAGAGGGGAAGATTTCCAGCCCCCCGCTCCCTCCCCTTTTAGTCGCCTCCTACGACACGCAGGGAATACGTGGGAAGTATTCTTTCTCCCCTATCCCCAGGGATATATATATATATATATATATATATATATATATATATATATATATATATATATATATATATATATATATATATAGTGATGGGGGGAGTGATTGGGGAAGAGCAGTGTGGTTTCAGAAGTGGTAGAGGATGTGTGGATCAGGTGTTTGCTTTGAAGAATGTATGTGAGAAATACTTAGAAAAGCAAATGGATTTGTATGTAGCATTTATGGATCTGGAGAAGGCATATGATAGAGTTGATAGAGATGCTCTGTGGAAGGTATTAAGAATATATGGTGTGGGAGGCAAGTTGTTAGAAGCAGTGAAAAGTTTTTATCGAGGATGTAAGGCATGTGTACGTGTAGGAAGAGAGGAAAGTGATTGGTTCTCAGTGAATGTAGGTTTGCGGCAGGGGTGTGTGATGTCTCCATGGTTGTTTAATTTGTTTATGGATGGGGTTGTTAGGGAGGTAAATGCAAGAGTCTTGGAAAGAGGGGCAAGTATGAAGTCTGTTGGGGATGAGAGAGCTTGGGAAGTGAGTCAGTTGTTGTTCGCTGATGATACAGCGCTGGTGGCGGATTCATGTGAGAAACTGCAGAAGCTGGTGACGGAGTTTGGTAAAGTGTGTGGAAGAAGAAAGTTAAGAGTAAATGTGAATAAGAGCAAGGTTATTAGGTACAGTAGGGTTGAGGGTCAAGTCAATTGGGAGGTGAGTTTGAATGGAGAAAAACTGGAGGAAGTGAAGTGTTTTAGATATCTGGGAGTGGATCTGTCAGCGGATGGAACCATGGAAGCGGAAGTGGATCATAGGGTTGGGGAGGGGGCTAAAATTTTGGGAGCCTTGAAAAATGTGTGGAAGTCGAGAACATTATCCCGGAAAGCAAAAATGGGTATGTTTGAAGGAATAGTAGTTCCAACAATGTTGTATGGTTGCGAGGCGTGGGCTATGGATAGAGTTGTGCGCAGGAGGATGGATGTGCTGGAAATGAGATGTTTGAGGACAATGTGTGGTGTGAGGTGGTTTGATCGAGTAAGTAACGTAAGGGTAAGAGAGATGTGTGGAAATAAAAAGAGCGTGGTTGAGAGAGCAGAAGAGGGTGTTTTGAAATGGTTTGGGCACATGGAGAGAATGAGTGAGGAAAGATTGACCAAGAGGATATATGTGTCGGAGGTGGAGGGAACGAGGAGAAGAGGGAGACCAGATTGGAGGTGGAAAGATGGAGTGAAAAGGATTTTGTGTGATCGGGGCCTGAACATGCAGGAGGGTGAAAGGAGGGCAAGGAATAGAGGGAATTGGAGCGATGTGGTATACAGGGGTTGACGTGCTGTCAGTGGATTGAATCAAGGCATGTGAAGCGTCCGGGGTAAACCAAGGAAAGCTGTGTAGGTATGTATATTTGCGTGTGTGGACGTGTGTATGTACATGTGTATGGGGGGGGGGTTGGGCCATTTCTTTCGTCTGTTTCCTTGCGCTACCTCGCAAACGCGGGAGACAGCGACAAAGTATAAAAAAAAAAAAAAAAAAAAAAATATAGTGATGGGTGATTTGAGTGCAAAGGTGAGTAATGTGGCAGTTGAGGGAATAATTGGTATACATGGGGTGTTCAGTGTTGTAAATGGAAATGGTGATGAGCTTGTAGATTTATGTGCTGAAAAAGGACTGGTGATTGGGAATACCTGGTTTAAAAAGCGAGATATACATAAGTATACGTATGTAAGTAGGAGAGATGGCCAGAGAGCGTTATTGGATTACGCGTTAATTGACAGACGCGCGAAAGAGAGACTTTTGGATGTTAATGTGCTGAGAGGTGCAACTGGAGGGATGTCTGATCATTATCTTGTGGAGGCGAAGGTGAAGATTTGTATGGGTTTTTCAGAAAAGAAGAGAGAATGTTGGGGGGAAGATGGTGGTGAGAGTAAGTGAGCTTGGGAAGGAGACTTGTGTGAGGAAGTACCAGTAGAGATTGAGTACAGAATGGAAAAAGGTGAGAACCAAGGAGGTAAGGGGAGTGGTGGAGGAATGGGATGTATTTAGGGAATCAGTGATGGCTTGCGCAAAAGAGTCTTGTGGCATGAGAAGCGTGGGAGGTGGGTTGATTAGAAATGGTAGTGAGTGGTGGGATGAAGAAGTAAGATTATTAGTGAAAGAGAAGAGAGAGGCATTTGGACGATCTTTGCGAGGAAAAGATGCAAATAAATGGGAGATGAATAAAAGAAAGAGGCAGGAGGTCAAGAGAAAGGTGCAAGAGGTGAAAAAAGAGGGCAAATGAGAGTTGGGGTGAGAGAGTATCATTAAATTTTAGGGAGAATAAAAAGATGTTCTGGAAGGAGGTAAATAAAGTGCGTAATACAAGGGAGCAAATGGGAACTTTAGTGAAGGGGGCTAATGGGGAGGTGATAACAAGTAGTGGTGATGTGAGAAGGAGATGGAGTGAGTATTTTGAAGGTTTGTTAAATGTGTTTGATGATAGAGTGGCAGATATAGGGTGTTTTGGTCGAGGTGGTGTGCAAAGTGAGAGGGTTAGGGAAAATGATTTGGTAAACAGAGAAGAGGTAGTAAAAGCTTTGTGGAAGATGAAAGCCGGCAAGGTTTGGATGGTATTGCAGTGGAATTTATTAAAAAGGGGGTGACTGTTTTGTTGACTGGTTGGTAAGGTTATTTAATGTATGTATGATTCATAGTGAGGTGCCTGAGGATTGGCGGAATGCTTGCATAGTGCCATTGTACAAAGGCAAAGGGGATAAGAGTGAGTGCTCAAGTAACAGAGTTTGTTTGAGTATTCTTGGTAAATTATATAGGAGGGTATTGATTGAGAGGGTGAAGGCATGTACAGAGCATCAGATTGGGGAAGAGCAGTGTGGTTTCAGAAGTGGTAGAGGATGTGTGGATCAGGTGTTTGCTTTGAAGAATGTATGTGAAAAAATACTTAGAAAAGCAAATGGATTTGTATGTAGCATTTATGGATCTGGAGAAGGCATGTGATTAGAGTTGATAGAGATGCTCTGTGGAAGGTACTAAGAATATATGGTGTGGGAGGCAAGTTGTTAGAAGCAGTGAAAAGTTTTTATCGAGGATGTAAGGCATGTGTACGTGTAGGAAGAGAGGAAATTGATTGGTTCTCAGTGAATGTAGGTTTGCGGCAGGGGTGTGTGATGTCTCCATGGTTGTTTAATTTATTCATGGATGGGGTTGTTAGGGAGGTAAATGCAAGAGTTTTGGAAAGAGGGGCAAGAATGCAGTCTGTTGTGGATGAGAGAGCTTGGGAAGTGAGTCAGTTGTTGTTCGCTGATGATAAAGCGCTGTCGGCTGATTCGGGTGAGAAACTGCAGAAGCTGGTGTCTAAGTCTGTTAAAGTGTGTGAAAGAAGAACGCTGAGAGTAAATGTGAATAAGAGCAAGGTTATTAGGTACAGTAAGGTCGAGGGACAAGTCAATTGGGAGGTAAGTTTGAATGGTGAAATACTGGAGGAAGTGACGTGTTTTAGATATCTGGGAGTGGATTTGGCAGCGGATGGAATCATAGAAGCGGAAGTGAATCATAGGGTGGGGGAGGGGCGAAAGTTCTGGGAGCTTTGAAAAATGTGTGGATGTTGAGAACCTTCTCTTGGAAAGCAAAAATGGGTATGTTTGAAGAAATATTGGTTCCAACAGTGTTATATGGTTGCGAGGCGTGGGCTATAGATAGAGGTGTGCGGAGGAGGGTGTATGTGCTGTAAATGAGATGTTTGCGGACAATATGTGGTGTGAGGTGGTTTGATCGAGTAAGTAATAATAGGGTAAGAGAGATGTTTGGTAATAAAAAGAGTGTGGTTGAGAGAGCAGAAGAGAGTGTTTTGAAATGCGTTGGTCACATACAGAAAATGAGTGAGGAAAGATTGACTAAGAGGATATACGTGTCAGAGGTGGAGGGAACGAGGAGAAGTGGGAGAACAAATTGGAGTTGGAAAGATGGAGTGAAAAAGATTTTAAGTGATCGGGGCCTGACCACGCAGGAGGGTGATAGGTGTGCAAGGAATAGAGTGAATTGGAACGATGTGGTATACCGGGGTCGACGTGCTGTCAATGGATTGAACCAGGGCATGTGAAGCGTCTGGGGTAAACCATGGAAAGTTCTGTGGGGCCTGGATGTGGGAAGGGAGCTGTGGTTTCCGTGCATAATATATGACAGGTAGAGACTGAGTGTGAACGAATGTTGCCTTTGTCGTCTTTTCCTAGCGCTACCTCGCGCACACGGGGGGGGGGGGGGGGGGGGGGGGGGGGGGGGGGAATGTCATTTCATGTGTGGCGGGGTGGCGACAGGAATGAATAAGGGCAGACAGTATGAATTATGTACATATGTATATTTGTGTATGTGTGTGTGTGTGTGTGTATATATATGTATACAGTGAGATGTAAGGGAAACTATATGTGCTGTGTGTGGACGTGTATGTATATACAGGTGTATGTGGGTGGGTTGGGCCATTCTTTCAACTATTCCCTGCGCTACCTCGCTGACGCGGGAGACGCGACAAAGTATAATGAATGTAAATAGATATATCATACCTGGGGATGGGGGGGGGGGGAAAGAATACTTCCCACGCATTCCTCACGTGTTGTAGGTGACTAAAGGGGACGGGAGCGTGGGGCTGGAAACCCTCCCCTCCTTGTATTTTAAGTTTCTGAACGGGGAAACAGAAGAAGGAGTCACGCAGGGAGTGCTCATCCTCCTCGAAGGCTCAGATTGGGGTGTCTAAATAAGTGTGCAAGTAACCATGATGAAATTGAAGGAGAGATAGGTAATATGGTTGAGGAAAGGAACCTGGATGCTTTGGCTCTGAGTGAAACGAAGCTCAAGGGTAAAGGGGAAGAGTGGTTTGGGAATATCTTGAAAGTAAAGTCAAGGGTTAGTGAGAGGACAAGAACAAGGGAAGGAGTGGCACTACTCCTGAAACATGAGTAGTGGGAGTATGTGATAGAGTGTAAGAAAGTAAACTTTAGATTAATATGGGTAAAACTGGAAGTGGATGGAGGGAGATTGGTGATTGTTGGTGCATATGGACCTGGGCATGAGAAGAAAGATCATGAGAGGCAAGTGCTTTGGGAGCAGCTGAGAGAGTGTCTTGGTAGTTTTGATGCACGAGACCGGGTTATAGTGATGGGTGATTTGAATGCAGAGGTGAGTAATGTGGCAGTTGAGGGAATAATTGATGTACTTGGGGTGTTCTATGTTGTAAATGGAAATGGTGAAGAGCTTGTAGATTTTTGTGCTGAAAAAGGAATGGTGATTGGGAATACCTGGTTTAAAACGAGAGATATAGATAAGAATACGTATGTAAGTAGGAGAGGTGGCCAGCGAGCGTTATTGGATTACGTGTTAATTGATAGGCACGCTAAAGAGAGACTTTTGGATGTTAATGTGCTGAGAGGTGCAACTGGAGGGATGTCTGATCATTATCTTGTGGAGGCGAAGGTGAAGATATGTAGAGGGTTTCAGAAAAGAAGAGAGAATTTTGTGGTGAAGAGAGTGGTCAGGGTAAGTGAGCTTGGGAAGGAGACTTGTGTGAGGAAGTACCAGGAGAGACTGAGTACAGAATAGAAAAAGGTGAGAACAAAGGACGTAAGGGGAGTAGGGGAGGAATGGGATGTATTCAGGGAAGCAGTGATTGCTTGTGCAAAAGATGCTTGTGACATGAGAAGCGTGGGAGGTCTGCAGATTAGAACGGGTAGTGAGTGATGGGATGAAGAAGTAGGATTATTAGTGAAAGAGAAGAGAGAGGTATTTGGACGATTTTTGCAGGGAAATAATGCAAATGACTGGAAGATGTATATAAGAATGAGGCGTTAGGCCAAGAGAAAGGTGCAAGAGGAGAAAAAGAGGGCAATTGAGAGTTGGGGTGAGAGAGTATCATTAAATTTTAGGGAGAATAAAAAGATGTTTTGGAAGGAGGTAAATAAAGTGCGTAAGACAAGGGAACAAATGGGAACATCAGTGAAGAGGGCTAATGGGGAGGTGATAACAAGTAGTGGTGGTGTGACAAGGAGATGGTGCGAGTATTTTGAAGGTTTGTTGTATGTGTTTGATGATAGAGTGGCAGATATAGGGTGTTTTGGTCGAGGTGGCGTGCAAAGTGAGAGGGTTAGGGAGAATGATTTGATAAACAGAGAAGAGGTAGTAAAAGCTTTACGGAAGATGAAAGCTGGCAAGGCAGCGGGTTTGGATGGTATTGCAGTGGAATTTATTAAAAAAGGGGGTGACTATATTGCTGACTGGTTGATAAGGTTATTCAATGTATGTATGACTCCTGGTGAGGTGCATGAGGACTGGCGGAATGCTTGCATAGTGCCATTGTACAAAGGCTAAGGAGATAAAAGTGAGTGCTCAAATTACAGATGCATAAGTTTGTTTGGTATTCCAGGGAAATTATATGGGAGGGTATTGATTGAGTGGGTGAAGACACGTACAGAGCATCAGTTTGGGGAAGAGCAGTGTTCTTTCATAAGTGGTAGAGGATGTGTGGATCAGGTGTTTGCATTGAAAAATGTATGTGAGAAAGACTTAGAAAAGCAAATGGATTTGTATGTAGCATTTTTGGATCTCGAGAAGGCATATGATAGAGTTGATAGAGATGCTTTGTGGAAGGTATTAAGAATATATGGTGTAGGAGGCAGGTTGTTAGAAGCAGTGAAAAGTTTTTTTCGAGGGTGTAAGGCATGTGTACGTGTAGGAAGAGAGGAAAGCGACTGGTTTTCAGTGAATGTAGGTTTGTGGCTGGGGTGTGTCATGTCTCCATGGTTGTTTAATTTGTTAGGGAGGTGAATGCAAGTTTTGGAAAGAGGGGCAAGTATGCAGTCTGTTGTGGATGAGAGAGCTTGGGAAGTGAGTCAGATGTTGTTCGATGATGATACAGTGCTGGTGGCTGATTCGTGTGAGAAACAACAGAGGCTGGTGACTGAGTTTGGTAAATTGTTTGAAAGAAGGAAGCTGAGAGTAAATGTGAATAAGATTAAGGTTATTAGGTACAGTAGAGTTGAGGGACAAGTCAATTGGGAGGTAAGTTTGAATGGAGAAAAATTGGAATAAGTTAAGTGTTTTAGATATCTGGGAGTGGATCTGGCAGCGGATGGAACCATGGAAGCGAAAGTGAGTTATATGGTCGGGGAGTGGGCGAAAGTTCTGGGAGCGTTGAAGAATGTGGAAGGCATGAACATTATCCCGGAAAGCAAAAATGGGTATGTTTGAAGGAATAGTGGTTCCAACAATGTTGTATGGTTGCGAGGCGTGGGCTATGGATAGAGTTGTGTGCAGGAGGGAGGATGTGCTGGAAATGAGATGTTTGAGGACAATATGTGGTGTAAGGTGTTTTGATCGAGTAAGTAATAATAGGGTAACAGAGATATGTGGTAATAAAGAGTGTGGTTGAGAGAGCAGAAGAGGGTGTTTTGAATGGTTTGGTCACATGGAGAAAATGAGTGCGGAAAGATTGATGAAGAGGGTATATATGTCATAGGTGGAGGCAACGAGAAGTGGGAGACCAAATTGGAGGTGGAAAGATGGAGTGAAAAAGATTTTGAGTGATCGGGGCCTGAAGATGCAGGAGGGTGAAAGACGTGCAAGGAATGGAGTGAATCGGAACGATATGGTATACCGGGGTCGACGTTCTGTCAGTCGATTAAACCAGGGCATGTGAAGTGTCTGGGATAAACCATGGAGAGCTTTGTGGGGCTTGGATGTGGAAATGGAGATGTGATTTCGGTGCATTATACATGACAGCTAGAGACTGAGTGTGAACAAATGTGGCCTTTGTTGTCTTTTCCTAGCGCTACCTCGCGCACATGCGGGGGGAGGGGGTTGTCATTTCATGTGTGGCGGGGTGGCGATGGGAGTGAATAAGGGCAGACAGTATGAATTAAGTACATGTGTACATATGTATATGTCTGTGTATATATGTATATGTCTGTATATATATATATATATATATATATATATATATATATATATATATATATATATATATATATATATATATATATATATATATCATTATACTTTGTCGCTGTCTCCCGCGTTTGCGAGGTAGCGCAAGGAAACAGACGAAAGAAATGGCCCCACCCCCCCCCCCCCATACACATGTATATACATACGTCCACACACGCAAATATACATACCTACACAGCTTTCCATGGTTTACCCCAGACGCTTCACATGCCTTGATTCAATCCACTGACAGCACGTCAACCCCGGTGTACCACATCGCTCCAATTCACTCTATTCCTTGCCCTCCTTTCACCCCTCTGCATGTTCAGGCCCCGATCACACAAAATTTTTTTCACTCCATCTTTCCACCTCCAATTTGGTCTCCCTCTTCTCCTCGTTCCCTCCACCTCCGACACATATATCCTTTTGGTCAATCTTTCCTCACTCATTCTCTCCATGTGCCCAAACCACTTCAAAACACCCTCTTCTGCTCTCTCAACCACGCTCTTTTTATTTCCACACATCTCTCTTACCCTTACGTTACTCACTCGATCAAACCACCTCACACCACACATTGTCCTCAAACATCTCATTTCCAGCACATCCATCCTCCTGCGCACAACTCTATCCATAGCCCACGCCTCGCAACCATACAACATTGTTGGAACCACTATTCCTTCAAACATACCCATTTTTGCTTTCCGAGATAATGTTCTCGACTTCCACACATTCTTCAAGGCCCCCAGAATTTTCGCCCCCTCCCCCACCCTATGATCCACTTCCGCTTCCATGGTTCCATCCGCTGCCAGATCCACTCCCAGATATCTAAAACACTTCACTTCCTCCAGTTTTTCTCCATTCAAACTCACCTCCCAATTGACTTGACCCTCAACCCTACTGTACCTAATAACCTTGCTCTTATTCACATTTACTCTTAACTTTCTTCTTCCACACACTTTACCAAACTCAGTCACCAGCTTCTGCAGTTTCACACATGAATCAGCCACCAGCGCTGTATCATCAGCGAACAACAACTGACTCACTTCCCAAGCTCTCTCATCCCCAACAGACTTCATACTTGACCCTCTTTCCAAAACTCTTGCATTTACCTCCCTAACAACCCCATCCATAAACAAATTAAACAACCATGGAGACATCACACACCCCTGCCGCAAACCTACATTCACTGAGAACCAATCACTTTCCTCTCTTCCTACACGATATATATATATATATATATATATATATATATATATATATATATATATATATATATATATATATATATATATATATATATATATATATATGTATATACGAATAAAGTGTATATGAACGCGCACCTTCATAGAACATACAAACCTCCAACAGCTAGGATCGAACCTGGGACCCCTTGTGCAATAGACAGGCATGCTAACCGCTAGGCTAAGGGACTGTATAATAGGAAACAACTATTGGAAATACTAAGTACTCGAATACCCTTGGTGAGCAACGGGGTCTATCGGTTGTTTCCGAACAGAACACATAGCCAGCTGATAGCGTTTTACCGAACCTGACTGTACAACGCGGAGTTATATGAATACGAATAAAGTGTATATGAACGCGCGCCTTCATGGAACATACAAACCTCCAACAACCGATAGACCCCGTTGCTCACCATTGTGAGACGAAGGGTATTCGAGTACTTAGTATTTCGAACAGTTGTTTCCTATTTTACAGTCCCTTAGCCTAGCGGTTACATGCCTGCCTCTTGCACAAGGGGTCCCAGGTTCGATCCTGGCTGTTGGAGGTTTGTATGATGTATATATATATATATATATATATATATATATATATATATATATATATATATATATATATATATATATACATATATTAGAAGGGTAGTGAGTGGTGGGATGAAGAAGTAAGAGTATTAGTGAAAGAGAAGAGAGAGGCATTTGGACGATTTTTGCAGGGAAAAAATGATATTGAGTGGGAGATTTATAAAAGAAAGAGACAGGAGGTCAAGAGAAAGGTGCAAGAGGTGAAAAAAAGGGCAAATGAGAGTTGGGGTGAGAGAGTATCATTAAATTTTAGGGAGAATAAAAAGATGTTCTGGAATTAGGTAAATAAAGTGCGTAAGACAAGGGAGCAAATGGGAACTTCAGTGAAGGGCGCAAATGGGGAGGTGATAACAAGTAGTGGTGATGTGAGAAGGAGATGGAGTGAGTATTTTGAAGGTTTCTTGAATGTGTTTGATGATAGAGTGGCAGATATAGGGTGTTTTGGTCGAGGTGGTGTGCAAAGTGCGAGGGTTAGGGAAAATGAGTTGGTAAACAGGAAGAGGTTGTAAAAGCTTTGCGGAAGATGAAAGCCGGCAAGGCAGCAGGTTTGGATGGTATTGCAGTGGAATTTATTAAAAAAGGGGGTGACTGTATTGTTGACTGGTTGGTAAGGTTATTTAATGTATGTATGACTCATGGTGAGGTGCCTGAGGATTGGCGGAATGCGTGCATAGTGCCATTGTACAAAGGCAAAGGGGATAAGAGTGAGTGTTCAAATTACAGAGGTATAAGTTTGTTGAGTATTCCTGGCAAATTATATGGGAGGGTATTGATTGAGAGGGTGAAGGCATGTACAGAGCATCAGATTGGGGAAGAGCAGTGTGGTTTCAGAAGTGGTAGAGGATGTGTGGATCAGGTGTTTGCTTTGAAGAATGTATGTGAGAAATACTTAGAAAAGCAAATGGATTTGTATGTAGCATTTATGGATCTGGAGAAGGCATATGATAGAGTTGATAGAGATGCTCTGTGGAAGGTATTAAGAATATATGGTGTGGGAGGCAAGTTGTTAGAAGCAGTGAAAAGTTTTTATCGAGGATGTAAGGCATGTGTACGTGTAGGAAGAGAGGAGAGTGATTGGTTCTCAGTGAATGTAGGTTTGCGGCAGGGGTGTGTGATGTCTCCATGGTTGTTTAATTTGTTTATGGATGGGGTTGTTAGGGAGGTGAATGCAAGAGTTTTGGAAAGAGGGGCAAGTGTGAAGTCTGTTGGGGATGAGAGAGCTTGGGAAGTGAGTCAGTTGTTGTTCGCTGATGATACAGCGCTGGTGGCTGATTCATGTGAGAAACTGCAGAAGCTGGTGACTGAGTTTGGTAAAGTGTGTGAAAGAAGAAAGTTAAGAGTAAATGTGAATAAGAGCAAGGTTATTAGGTACAGTAGGGTTGAGGGTCAATTCAATTGGGAGGTGAGTTTGAATGGAGAAAAACTGGAGGAAGTGAAGTGTTTTAGATATCTGGGAGTGGATCTGGCAGCGGATGGAACCATGGAAGCGGAAGTGGATCATAGGGTGGGGGAGGGGGCGAAAATTCTGGGAGCCTTGAAGAATGTGTGGAAGTCGAGAACATTATCTCGGAAAGCAAAAATGGGTATGTTTGAAGGAATAGTGGTTCCAACAATGCTGTATGGTTGCGAGGCGTGGACTATGGATAGAGTTGTGCGCAGGTGGATGGATGTGCTGGAAATGAGATGTTTGAGGACAGTGTGTGGTGTGAGGTGGTTTGATCGAGTGAGTAACGTAAGGGTAAGAGAGATGTGTGGAAATAAAAAGAGCGTGGTTGAGAGAGCAGAAGAGGGTGTTTTGAAGTGGTTTGGGCACATGGAGAGGATGAGTGAGGAAAGATTGACCAAGAGGATATATGTGTCGGAGGTGGAGGGAGCAAGGAGAAGAGGGAGACCAAATTGGAGGTGGAAAGATGGAGTGAAAAAGATTTTGTGTGATCGGGGCCTGAACATGCAGGAGGGTGAAAGGAGGGCAAGGAATAGAGTGAATTGGAGCGATGTGGTATACCGGGGTTGACGTGCTGTCAATGGATTGAATCAAGGCATGTGAAGCGTCTGGGGTAAACCATGGAAAGCTGTGTAGGTATGTATATTTGAGTGTGTGGACGTATGTATATACATGTGTATGGGGGGGGGGGGGTTGGGCCATTTCTTTCGTCTGTTTCCTTGCGCTACCTCGCAAACGCGGGAGACAGCGACAAAGTATAATATATATATATATATATATATATATATATATATATATATATATATATATATATATATATATATATATATATATATATATTCATCTTATTGTACTTTGTCACTGTCTCCTACGTTAGCAAGGTAGCGCAAGGAAACAGACGAAAGAATGGCCCAACCACCACACAGACATATGTATATACATAAACGCCTACACACGCACATATACAGACCATTACATTTCGATGTATACATTCATATACATACATATACATATATATACATGGAACATGTTCATACATGCTGCCTTCATCCATTCCCTCCGCCATCCCGCCACACATGAAATTGACACCCCCCTTCCCCAGCGGGCGCGCGAGGTAGCGCTAGGAAAAGACAACAAAGGTCACAGTCGTTCACACTCAGTGTCTAGCTGTCTTGTGTAATGCATGGTTTACCCCAGATGCTTCACATGCCCTGGTTCAATCCATTGACAGCACGTTTACCCTGGTATACTAAATTGTTCCAATTAACTTTCACCCTCCTCTATATTCAGACCCCGATTGCTCAAAATCTTTTTGACTCCATCCTTCCACCTCCAATTTGGTCTCCCACTTATCCTGGTTCCCTTCACCTCTAAAACATACATCCTCTTTGTCAATCTTTCCTCACTCATTATTTCCATGTTACCAAACCATTTCAATACACCCTCTTCTGCTCTCTCAACCACACTTTTTATTACCACACATCTCTCTTATCCTTTCATTACTTACTCGATCAAACCACCTCACACCACATATTGTCCTCAAACATCTCATTTCCAACATATCCACCCTCCTCCGTACAACCCTATCTATCGCCCATACCTCCCAACCATATAACATTGTTGGATCCACTATTCCTTCATACATACCCATTTTTGCTCTCCAAGATAACTTTCTCGCCTTCCACTAATTCTTCAACGTTCCCAGAACCTTCGCCACCCCCCCCCCCCATGACTTACTTCCACTTCCATGGTTCCAACCTTTGCCAAATCCACTCCCTTGTATCTAAAACACTTGACTTCCTCAGTCTTTCTCCATTCAAACTTACCTCCCAATCCTACTAAACTTAACCTTGCTCTTATTCACATTTACTCTCAGCTTTCTTCTTTCACACACCTTACCAAACTCAGTCAACAACTTCTGCAGTTTGTCACCCGAATCAGCCACCACCGCTGTATCATCAGCAAACAACAACTGACTCCCTTCCCAAACCCTCTCATCCCCAACAGACTGCATTCTTGCCCCTCTCTCCAAAACTCTTGCATTCACCTCTCCAACAACTCCATATATAAACAAATTAAACATCACGCACCCCTGCCGCAAACTGACGTTCACTGGAAACCAAATCATTTTCCTCTCTTCCTACTCGTACACATGACTTACATCCTCGATAAAAGGTATGCACTGCTTCTAGCAACTTACCTCCTACACCATAGACTCTGTACCGTACAAAGAGCATTTCTATCAACTCTATCATATGCCTTCTCCAGATCCATAAATGCTACATACAAATCCATCTACTTTTCTAAGTATTTTTCACATACATTCTTCAAAGCAAACACCTGATCCACACATCTTCTACCACTTCTGAAACCACACTACTCCTCCTCAATCTGATGTTCTGTACAAGCCTTCACCCTCTCAATCAATACCTTCCTATATAATTTCCCAGGAATACTCAACAAACTTATACCTCTGTAATTTGAATACTCACCTTTATCTCCTTTGCCTTTGTAAGATGGCACTATACATGCATTTCGCAAATCCTCAGGCACTTCACCATAAACCATACATATACTGAATATCCTCACCAACAAGTCAACAACACAGTCACCCCCCTTTTTCAACAAGTTCCTCAGCAGCACCATCCAAACCCGCCGCCTAGCCGGCTTTCATCTTCCACAAAGCTTTTACTACCTCTTCTCTCTTTACCAATTCATTCTCCCTGACCCTCTCACTTCGCACACCACTTCGACCAAAACACCCTATATCTCCCACTTTATCATCACCCACATTCAACAAACCTTCAGAATACTCACTCCATCTCCCTCTTACTTCACTACTACTTGTGATTACCTCCCCATTTGCCCCCTTCACCAATGTTCTTGTCTTACGCACTTTATTTACCTCCTTCCAAAACATCTTTATATTCTCCCTAAATTTTGATGGTACTCTTTCACCCCAACTCTCATTTGCCCTCTTTTTCACATCTTGCACCTTTCTCTTAACCTCTTGCCTATTTCTCTTATACATCACCCTGTCATTTGTAACATTTCCCTGCAAAAATCGTCCAAATGCCTCCCTCTCTTCTTTCATTAATAATCTTACTTCTTCATCCCACCACTCACTGCACTTTCTAATCTGCCGACCTCCCACATTTCTTTTGCCACAGGCATCTTTAGCGCAAGCCATCAGTGATTTCCAAAATACATCCCATTCCTCGCCATTCCTCTTACGTCATTTGCTCTCGCCTTTTTCCATTCTGTACTCAATCTCTCCTGGTACTTCCTCACACAAGTCTTCTTTCCAAGCACACTTACTCTCACCACTCTCTTCACCCCATCATTCTCTTCTTTTCTGAAAACTTCTTTCATATCTTAACCTTCGACTCCACAGGATAGCGATCGGACATCTCTCCAGTTGCCCCTCTCAGCACTTTAACATCCAAAAGTATCTCTTTCGCGCGCCTATCAGTTAACACGTAATACAATAACACTCCGGCCATCTCTCCTACTTACATACGCATACTTATATATATATATATATATATATATATATATATATATATATATATATATATATATATATATATATATATATATATTTTTTTTTTTTTTTTTCCTCTCTCCAAACTATTCGCCATTTACCGCATTAGCGAGGTAGCGTTAAGAACAGAAGACTGGGCCTTTGAGGGAATATCCTCACCTGGCCCCCTTCTCTTTTCCTTCTTTTGGAAAAAAAAAAAAAGCAAAAGGGGAAGACTTCCAGCCCCCCGCTCCCTCCCCTTTTAGTCGCCTTCTACGACACGCAGGGAATACGTGGGAAGTATTCTTCCTCCCCTATCCCCAGGGATATATATATATATATATATATATATATATATATATATATATATATATATATATATATATATATATATATATATATATATAAAAGGGGAGGGAGCGGGGGGGCTGGAAATCCTCCCCTCTCGTTTTTTTTTTTTTTTTTTTTTTTCAAAAAGAAGGAACAGAGAATTGGGCCAGGTGAGGGTATTCCCTCAAAGGCCCAGTCCTCTGTTCTTAACGCTACCTCGCTAATGCGGGAAATGGCCAATAGTTTGAAAGAAAAAGAAAGAAATATATATATATATATATATATATATATATATATATATATATATATATATATATATATATATATATATATATATATATATATATTTTCTTTTTTTTTTGCTTTGTTGCTGTCTCCCGCGTTTGCGAGGTAGCGCAAGGAAACAGACGAAAGAAATGGCCCAACCCACCCCCATACACATGTATATACATACGTCCACACACGCAAATATACATACCTACACAGCTTTCCATGGTTTACCCCAGACGCTTCACATGCCCTGATTCAATCCACTGACAGCCAACCCCGGTATACCCCGGTATACCACAGTCAACCCCGGTATACCACATCGATCCAATTCACTCTATTCCTTGCCCTCCTTTCACCCTCCTGCATGTTCAGGCCCCGATCACACAAAATCTTTTTCACTCCATCTTTCCACCTCCAATTTGGTCTCCCACTTCTCCTCGTTCCCTCCACCTCCGACACATATATCCTCTTGGTCAATCTTTCCTCACTCATTCTCTCCATGTGCCCAAACCATTTCAAAACACCCTTTTCTGCTCTCTCAACCACACTCTTTTTATTTCCACACATCTCTCTTACCCTTACATTACTTACTCGATCAAACCACCTCACACCACACATTGTCCTAAAACATCTCATTTCCAGCACATCCACCCTCCTGCGCACAACTCTATCCATAGCCCACGCCTCGTAACCTTACAACATTGTTGGAACCACTATTCCTTCAAACATACCCATTTTTGCTTTCCGAGATAATGTTCTCGACTTCCACACATTCTTCAAGGCTCCCAGGATTTTCGCCCCCTCCCCCACCCTATGATTCACTTCCGCTTCCATGGTTCCATCCGCTGCCAGATCCACTCCCAGATATCTAAAACACTTTACTTCCTCCAGTTTTTCTCCATTCAAACTTACCTCCCAATTGACTTGACCCTCAAGCCTACTGTACCTAATAACCTTGCTCTTATTCACATTTACTCTTAACTTTCTTCTTTCACACATTTTACCAAACTCAGTCACCAGCTTCTGTAGTTTCTCACATGAATCAGCCACCAGCGCCGTATCATCAGCGAACAACAACTGACTCACTTCCCAAGCTCTCTCATCCACAACAGACTTCATACTTGCCCCTCTTTCCAAACCTCTTGCATTCACCTCCCTAACAACCCCATCCATAAACAAATTAAACATCCATGAAGACATCACACACCCCTGCCGCAAACCTACATTCACTGAGAACCGATCACTTTCCTCTCTTCCTACACGTACACATGCCTTACATCCTCGATAAAAACTTTTCACTGCTTCTAACAACTTGCCTCCCACACCATATATTCTTAATACCTTCCACAGAGCATCTCTATCAACTCTATCATATGCCTTCTCCAGATCCATAAATGCTACATACAAATCCATTTGCTTTTCTAAGTATTTCTCACATACATTCTTCAAAGCAAACACCTGATCCACACATCCTCTACCACTTCTGAAACCACACTGCTCTTCCCCAGTGTGATGTTCTGTACATGCCTTCACCCTCTCAATCAATACCCTCCCATATAATTTACCAAGAATACTCAACAAACTTATACCTCTGTAATTTGAGCACTCACTCTTATCCCCTTTGCCTTTGTACAATGGCACTATGCACGCATTCCGCCAATCCTCAGGCACCTCACCATGAGTCATACATACATTAAATAACCTTACCAACCAGTCAACAATACAGTCACCCCCTTTTTTGATAAATTCCACTGCAATACCATCCAAACCTGCTGCCTTGCCGGCTTTCATCTTCCGCAAGGCTTTTACTACTTCTTCTCTGTTCACCAAATCATTTTCCCTAACCCTTTCACTTTGCACACCACCTCGACCAAAACACCGTATATCTGCCAATGAATCATCAAAAACATTCAACAAACCTTCAAAATACTCACTCCATCTCCTTCTCACATCACCACTACTTGTTATCACCTCCCCATTTGCGCCCTTCACTGAAGTTCCCATTTGCTCCCTTGTCTTACGCACTTTATTTACCTTCTTCCAGAACATCCTTTTATTCTCCTTAAAATCTAATGATACTCTCTCACCCCAACTCTCATTTGCCCTCTTTTTCACCTCATGCACCTTTCTCTTGACCTCCTGTCTCTTTCTTTTATAAATCTCCCACTCAATTGCATTTTTTCCCTGCAAAAATCGTCCAAATGCCTCTCTCTTCTCTTTCACTAATAATCTTACTTCTTCATCCCACCACTCACTACCCTTTCTAATCAACCCACCTCCCACTCTTCTCATGCCACAAGCATCTTTTGCGCCCTCCATCACTGATTCCCTAAATACATCCCATTCCTCTCCCACTCCCCTTACTTCCATTGTTCTCACCTTTTTCCATTCTGTACTCAGTCTCTCCTAGTACTTCCTGACACAAGTCTCCTTCCCAAGCTCACTTACTCTCACCACCCTCTTTACCCCAACATTCACTCTTCTTTTCTGAAAACCCATACAAATCTTCATCCAAGCCTCCGCTAGATAATGATCAGATATCCCTCCAGTTGCACCTCTCAGCACATTAACATCCAAAAGTCTCTCTTTCGCGCGCCTGTCAATTAACACGTAATCCAATAACGCTCTCTGGCCATCTCTCCTACTTACATAAGTATACTTATGTATATCTCGCTTTTTAAACCAGGTATTCCCAATCACTAGTCCTTTTTCATCACATAAATCTACAAGCTCTTCACCATTTCCATTTACAACACTGAACACCCCATGTATACCAATTATTCCCTCAACTGCCACATTACTCACCTTTGCATTCAAATCACCCATCACTATAACCCGGTCTCGTGCATCAAAACCACTAACACACTCATTCAGCTGCTCCCAAAACACTTGCCTCTCATGATCTTTCTTCTCATGCCCAGGTGCATATGCACCAATAATCACCCATCTCTCTCCATCAACTTTCAGTTTTACCCATATTAATCGAGAATTTACTTTCTTACATTCTATCACGTACTCCCACAACTCCTGTTTCAGGAGTACTGTGGAAGGTATTAAGAATATATGGTGTGGGAGGCAAGTTGTTAGTAGCAGTGAAAAGTTTTTATCGAGGATGTAAGGCATGTGTACGTGTAGGAAGAGAGGAAAGTGACTGGTTCTCAGTGAATGTAGGTTTGCTGCAGGGGTGTGTGATGTCTCCATGGTTGTTTAATTTGTTTATGGACGGGGTTGTTAGGGAGGTGAATGCAAGAGTTTTGGAAAGAGGGGCAAGTATGAAGTCTGTTGGGGATGAGAGAGCTTGGGAAGTGAGTCAGTTGTTGTTCGCTGATGATACAGCGCTGGTGGCTGATTCATGTGAGAAACTGCAGAAGCTGGTGACTGAGTTTGGTAAAGTGTGTGAAAGAAGAAAGTTAAGAGTAAATGTGAATAAGAGTAAGGTTATTAGGTACAGTAGGGTTGAGGGTCAAGTCAATTGGGAGGTGAGTTTGAATGGAGAAAAACTGGAGGAAGTGAAGAGTTTTAGATATCTGGGAGTGGATCTGGCAGCGGATGGAACCATGGAAGCGGAAGTGGATCATAGGGTGGGGGAGGGGGCGAAAATTCTGGGAGCCTTGAAGAATGTGTGGAAGTCGAGAACATTATCTCGGAAAGCAAAAATGGGTATGTTTGAAGGAATAGTGGTTCCAACAATGTTGTATGGTTGCGAGGCGTGGGCTATGGATAGAGTTGTGCGCAGGAGGGTGGATGTGCTGGAAATGAGATGTTTGAGGACAATGTGTGGTGTGAGGTGGTTTGATCGAGTAAGTAACGTAAGGGTGAGAGAGATGTGTGGAAATAAAAAGAGCGTGGTTGAGAGAGCAGAAGAGGGTATTTTGAAATGGTTTGGGCACATGGAGAGAATGAGTGAGGAAAGATTGACCAAGAGGATATATGTGTCGGAGGTGGAGGGAACGAGGAGAAGAGGGAGACCAAATTGGAGGTGGAAAGATGGAGTGAAAAAGATTTTGTGTGATCGGGGCCTGAACATGCAGGAGGGTGAAAGGAGGGCAAGGAATAGAGTGAATTGGAGCGATGTGGTATACCGGGGTTGACGTGCTGTCAGTGGATTGAATCAAGGCATGTGAAGCGTCTGGGGTAAAGCATGGAAAGCTGTGTAGGTATGTATATTTGCGTGTGTTGACGTATGTATATGCATGTGTAGGGGGGGGGGGGGGTTGGGCCATTTCTTTCGTCTGTTTCCTTGCGCTACCTCGCAAACGCGGGAGACAGCGAAAAAAAAAAAACATATATATATATATATATATATATATATATATATATATATATATATATATATATATATTTTTTTTTTTTTTTTTCATACTATTCGCCATTTCCCGCGATAGCGAGGTAGCGTCAAGAACAGAGGACTGGGCCTTTATGGGAATATCCTCACCTGGCCCACTTCTCTGTTCCTTCTTTTGAAAAAAAAAAAAAAAAAACGAGAGGAGAAGATTTCCAACCCCCCTCTCCCTTCCCTTTTAGTCGCCTTCTACGACACGCAGGGAATACGTGGGAAATATTCTTTCTCCCCTATCCCCAGGGATATATATATATATATATATATATATATATATATGTATATATATATATATATATATATATATATATATATATATATATATATATATATATATATATGTATATATATATATATATATATATATATATATATATATATATATATATATATATATATATATATATATATATATATATGTATATATATATATATATATATATATATATATATATATATATATATATATATATATATATATATATATATATATATATATATATATATATATATATATACATATATATATATATATATATATATATATATATATATATATATATATATATATATATATATATATATATATATATATATATATATATATGTATGTATAAAAGAAAGAGACAGGAGGTCAAGACAAAGGTGCAAGAAGTGAAAAAGAGGGCAAATGAAAGTTGGGGTGAGAGAGTATCATTAAATTTTAGGGAGAATAACAAGATGTTCTGGAAGGAGGTAAATAAAGTGCGTAAGGCAAGGGAGCAAATGGGAACTTCGGTGAAGGGGGCTAATGTGGAGGTGATAACAAGTAGTGGTGATGTGAGGAGATGGAGTGAGTATTTTGAAGGTTTGTTGAATATGTTTGATGATAGAGTGGCAGATATAGGGTGTTTTGGTCGAGGTGGTGTGCAAAGTGAGAGGGTTAGGGAAAATGATTTGGTAAACAGAGAAGAGGTAGGAAAAGCTTTGCGGAAGATGAAAGCCGGAAAAGCAGCAGGTTTGGATGGTATTGCAGTGGAATTTATTAAAAAAGGGGGTGACTGTATTATTGACTGGTTAGTAAGGTTATTTAATGTATGTATGATTCATGGTGAGGTACCTGAGGATTGGCGGAATGCGTGCATAGTGCCATTGTACAAAGGTAAAGGGGATAAGAGTGAGTGCTCAAATTACAGAGGTATAAGTTTGTTGAGTATTCTTGGTAAATTATATGGGAGGGTATTGATTGAAAGGGTGAAGGCATGTACAGAGCATCAGATTGGGGAAGAGCAGTGTGGTTTCAGAAGTGGTAGAGGATGTGTGGATCAGGTGTTTGCTTTGAAGAATGTATGTGAGAAATACTTAGAAAAGCAAATGGATATGTATGTAGCAGAATGGATCTGGAGAAGGCATATGATAGAGTTGATAGAGATGCTCTGTGGAAGGTATTAAGAATATATGGTGTGGGAGGCAAGTTGTTAGAAGCAGTGAAAAGGTTTTATCGAGGATGTAAGGCATGTGTACGTGTGGGAAGAGAGGAAAGTGATCGGTTCTCAGTGAATGTAGGTTTGCGGCAGGGGTGTGTGATGTCGCCATGGTTGTTTAATTTGTTTATGGATGGGGTTGTTAGGGAGGTGAAAGCAAGAGTTTTGGAAAGAGGTGCAAGTATGAAGTCTGTTGTGGATGAGAGAGCTTGGGAAGTGAGTCAGTTGTTGTTCGCTGATGATACAGCGCTGGTGGCTGATTCATGTGAGAAACTACAGAAGTTGGTGACTGAGTTTGATAAAGTGTGAGAAAGAAGAAAGTTAAGAGTAAATGTGAATAAGAGCAATGCTAAATACAAATCCATTTGCTTTTCTAAGTATTTCTCAGATACATTCTTCAAAGCAAACACCTGATCCTTACATCCTCTACCACTTCTGAAACCACACTTCTCTTCCTCAATCTGATGCTCCGTATATGCCTTCACCCTCTCAATCAATGCCGTCCCATATAATTTCTCAGGAATACTCAACAAATATATACCTCTGTAATTTGAGCATTCACTTTTATCCCATTTGCCTTTGTACAATAGCACTATGCAAGCATTCCGCCAATCCTCAGGCACCTCACCATGAGTCATACATACATTAAATAACCTTTCCAACCAGTCAACTATACAGTCGTCCCCCTTTTTAAAAGATTCCACTGCAATACTATCCAAACCCGCTGCCTTGCCGGCTTTCATCTTCTGCAAAGCTTTTACTACCTCTTTTCTGTTTACCAAATCACTTTCCCTAACTCTCTCACTTTGCACACCACCTCGACCAAAACACCCTATATCTGCTACGCTATCATCAAACACATTCAACGAACCTTCAAAATATTCACTCCATCTCCTTCTCACATCACCACTACTTGTTATCACCTCCCCATTAGCCCCCATCACCGAAGTTCCCATTTGTTCCCCTGTCTTACGCACTTTATTTACCTCCTTCCAGAACATCTTTTTATTCTCCCTAAGATTTAATGATATTCTCTCACCCTAACTCTCATTTGCCCTCTTTTTCACCTCTTGCACCTTTCTCTTGACCTCCAGCCTCTTTTCTGTTTACCAAATCACTTTCCCTAACCCTCTCACTTTGCATACCACCTCGACCAAAACACCCTATATCTGCCACTCTATAATCAAACACTTTCAACAAACCTTCAAAATGTTCACTCTATCTCCTTCTCACATCAGCACTACCTGTTATCACCTCTCCATTAGCCACCTTCATTGAAGTTCCCATTTGTTCCCTTGTCTTACGTACTTTATTTACCTCCTTCCAAAACATCTTTTTATTCTCCCTAAAATCTAATGATACTCTCTCATCCCAACTCTTATTTGCCCTCTTTTTCACCTCTTGTACCTTTCTCTTGACCTCCTGCCTCTTTCCTTTATACATCTCCCACTCATTTGCATTATTTCCCTGTAAAAATCGTCCAAATGCCTCTCTCTTCTCTTTCACTAATACTTTCACTTCCTCATCCCACCACTCACTACCCTTTCTAATCTGCCCACCTCCCACGCTTCTTATGCCACAAGCAACTTTTGCGCAAGCCATCACTGCTTCCCTAAATACATCCCATTCCTTCCCCACTCACCTTACGTCCTTTGTTCTCACCTTTCTCCATTCTGTACTCATTCTCTCCTGGCATTTCCGCACACAAGTCTAATTCCCAAGCTCACTTACTCTCACCACTCTCTTCACTCCAACATTCTCTCTTCTTTTGTGAAAACCTCTACAAACCTTTACCTTTGCCTCCATAAGATAATGATCAGACATCCCTTTAGTTGCACCTCTAAGCACATTAACATCGAAAAGTCTTTCTTTCGCGCGCCTGTCAATTAACACGTAATCCAATCTCTAAGCACATTAACATCGAAAAGTCTTTCTTTCGCGCGCCTGTCAATTAACACGTAATCCAATAACGCTCTCTGGCCATCTCTCCTACTTACATACGTATACTTGTGTATATCTCTCTTTCTAAACCAGGTATTCCGAATCCCCATTCCCTTTTCAGCACATGAATCTACAAGCTCCTCAACATTTCTGTTTACAACACTGAACATCCCATGTACACCAATTATTCCCTCAACTGACTTATTACTCACCTTTGCATTCATATCACCCATAACTATGACCCGGTTTCGTGCATCGATACTACTAACACACTGACTCAGCTGCTCCCAAAACGCTTGCCTTGCACCATCTTTCTTCTCATGCCCAGGTGCATAAGCACCAATAATCACCCTTCTCTCTCCATCCACTTCCAGTTTTAACCATATCAATCTAGAGTTTACCTTCTTACACTCTATCACATACTCCCACCACTCCTGTTTCAGTAGTGCTACTCTTTCCCTTGCTCTTGTCCTCTCACTTACCCCTGACTTTACTCCCAAGACATTCCCAAACATACTACCTATCTCTCCTTTTTTCTCATCTTGGTTACAACCACACACATTTAGACACCCCAATCTGAGCCCTCGAGAAGAATGAGCACTCACTGCGTCACTCCTTCTTCTGTCTCCCCTTCTAGAAAATTAAAATACAAGGATGGGAGGGTTTCCAGCCCCCCGCACCTTCCCTTTTAATCGCCTTCTATGATACGCAGGGAATACGTGGGAAGTATCCTTTCTTCTCTATCCCAAGGAATATATATATATATATATATATATATATATATATATATATATATATATATATATATATATATATATATATATATATATATATATACATATATATATATATATATATATATATATATATATATATATATATATATATATATATATATATATATATATATATATATATATATATAAATGTTCTGGAAGGAGGTAAATAGGGTGCGTAAGACAAGGGAGCAAATGGGAACTTCAGTGAGGGGCGTAAATGGGGAGGTGATAACAAGTAGCGGTGATGTGAGAAGGAGATGGAATGAGTATTTTGAAGGTTTGTTGAATGTGTCTGATGACAGAGTGGCAGATATAGGGTGTTTTGGTCGAGGTGGTGTGCAAAGTGAGAGGGTTAGGGAAAATGATTTGGTAAACAGAGAAGAGGTAGTAAAAGCTTTGCGGAAGATGAAAGCCGGCAAGGCAGCAGGTTTGGATGGTATTGCAGTGGAATTTATTAAAAAAGGGGGTGACTGTATAGTTGACTGGTTGGTAAGGTTATTTAATGTATGTATGACTCATGGTGAGGTGCCTGAGGATTGGCGGAATGCGTGCATAGTGCCATTGTACAAAGGCAAAGGGGATAAGCGTGAGTGCTCAAATTACAGAGGTATAAGTTTGTTGAGTATTCCTGGTAAATTATATGGGAGGGTATTGATTGAGAGGGTGAAGGCATGTACAGAGCATCAGATTGGGGAAGAGCAGTGTGGTTTCAGAAGTGGTAGAGGATGTGTGGATCAGGTGTTTGCTTTGAAGAATGTATGTGAGAAATACTTAGAAAAGCAAATGGATTTGTATGTAGCATTTATGGATCTGGAGAAGGCATATGATAGAGTTGATAGAGATGCTCTGTGGAAGGTATTAAGAATATATGGTGTGGGAGGCAAGTTGTTAGAAGCAGTGAAAAGTTTTTATCGAGGATGTAAGGCATGTGTACGTGTAGGAAGAGAGGAAAGTGATTGGTTCTCAGTGAATGTAGGTTTGCGGCAGGGGTGTGTGATGTCTCCATGGTTGTTTAATTTGTTTATGGATGGGGTTGTTAGGGAGGTAAATGCAAGAGTCCTGGAAAGAGGGGCAAGTATGAAGTCTGTTGGGGATGAGAGAGCTTGGGAAGTGAGTCAGTTGTTGTTCGCTGATGATACAGCGCTGGTGGCTGATTCATGTGAGAAACTGCAGAAGCTGGTGACTGAGTTTGGTAAAGTGTGTGGAAGAAGAAAGTTAAGAGTAAATGTGAATAAGAGCAAGGTTGTTAGGTACAGTAGGGGTGAGGGTCAAGTCAATTGGGAGGTGAGTTTGAATGGAGAAAAACTGGAGGAAGTGAAGTGTTTTAGATATCTGGGAGTGGATCTGTCAGCGGATGGAACCATGGAAGCGGAAGTGGATCATAGGGTGGGGGAGGGGGCGAAAATTGTGGGAGCCTTGAAAAATGTGTGGAAGTCGAGAACATTATCTCGGAAAGCAAAAATGGGTATGTTTGAAGGAATAGTGGTTCCAACAATGTTGTATGGTTGCGAGGCGTGGGCTATGGATAGAGATGTGCGCAGGAGGATGGATGTGCTGGAAATGAGATGTTTGAGGACAATGTGTGGTGTGAGGTGGTTTGATCGAGTAAGTAACGTAAGGGTAAGAGAGATGTGTGGAAATAAAAAGAGCGTGGTTGAGAGAGCAGAAGAGGGTGTTTTGAAATGGTTTGGGCACATGGAGAGAATGAGTGAGGAAAGATTGACGAAGAGGATATATGTGTCGGAGGTGGAGGGAACGAGGAGAAGAGGGAGACCAAATTGGAGGTGGAAAGATGGAGTGAAAAAGATTTTGTGTGATCGGGGCCTGAACATGCAGGAGGGTGAAAGGAGGGCAAGGAATAGAGTGAATTGGAGCCATGTGGTATACAGGGGTTGACGTGCTGTCAGTGGATTGAATCAAGGCATGTGAAGCGTCTGGGGTAAACCATGGAAAGCTGTGTAGGTATGTATATTTGCGTGTGTGGACGTGTGTATGTACATGTGTATGGGAGGGGGGGGGGGGGTTGGGCCACTTCTTTCGTCTGTTTCCTTGCGCTACCTCGCAAACGCGGGAGACAGCGACAAAGTATAAAAAAAAAAAAAAAATATATAAATGGAAACTTCAGTGAATGGGGCTGACGAGGAGGTGATAATAAGTAGTGGTGATGTGAAAAGGAGACAGAGTGAGTATTTTGAAGGTTTGTTGAATGTGTTTGATGATAGAGTGGCAGATATAGGGTGTTTTGGTCAAGGTGGTGTACAAAGTGAGAGGGCTAGGGAAAATGATTTGGTAAACAGAGAAGAGGTAGTAAAACCTTTGCGGAAGATGAAAGCCGGCAAGGCAGCAGGTTTGGATGGTATTACGGTGGAATCTATTAAAAAATGGGGTGACTGTATTGTTGACTGGTTGGTAAGGTTGTTTAATGTATGGGTGATTCATTCTGAGGTGCCTGAGGACTGGCGGAATGCTTGCATAGGTCCATTGTACAAAGGCAAAGGGGATAAGAGTGAATGTTCAAGTTGAAGAAGTATCAGTTTGTTGAGTATTCCTGGTAAATTATATGGATGGGTATTGATTGAGAGGGTGAAGGCATGTACAGAGCATCAGATTGGGGAAGAGTAGTGTGGTTTTAGAAGTGGTAGAGGATGTGTGGATCAGGTGATTGCTTTGAAGACTCTATGTGAGAAATACTTAGAAAAGCAAATAGATTTGTATGTAGCATTCATGGATCTGGAGAGGGCATATGATAAAGTTGATAGAGATGCTCTGTGGAAGGTATTAAGAATATATGGTGTGGAAGGCAAGTTGTTAGAAGCAGTGAAAAGTTTTTATCGAGGATGTATGGCATCTGTACGTGTAGGAAGAGAGGAAAGTGATTGGTTCTCAGTGAATGTAGGTTTGCGGCAGGGGTGTGTGATGTCTCCATGGTTGTTTAATTTGTTTATGGATGGGGTTGTTAGGGAGGTAAATGCAAGAGTTTTGGAAAGAGGGGCAACTATGCAGCCTGTTCTGGATGAAAGAGCTTGGGAAGTGAGTCAGTTGTTGTTCACTGATGATACAGCGCTGGTGGCTGATTCGTGTGAGAAGATGCAGAAGCTAATGACTGAGTTTGGTAAAGTGTGTGAAAGAAGAAAGTTGAGAGTAAATGTGAATAAGAGTAAGGTTATTAGGTACAGTAGGGTTGAGGGTCAAGTCAATTGGGAGGTAAGTTTGAATGGAGAAAAACTGGAGGATGTGAAGTGTTTTAGATATCTGGGAGTGGATTTGGCAGAGGATGGAACCATGGAAGCGGAAGTGAATCATAGGGTGGGGGAGGGGGCGAAAATTCTGGGAGCCTTGAAGAATGTGTGGAAGTCGAGAACATTATCTCGGAAAGCAAAACGGGTATGTTTGAAGGAATAGTTGTTCCAACAATGTTGTATGGTTGCGAGGCGTTGGCTATGGATAGACTTGTGCGGAGGAGGGTGGATGTGCTGGAAATGAGATGTTTGAGGACAATATGTGGTGTGAGGTGGTTTAATTGAGTAAGTAATAATAGGCTAAGAGAGATGTGTGGTTATAAAAAGAGCGTGGTTGAGAGAGCAGAAGAGGGTGTTTTGAAATGGTTTGGGCACATGGAGAGAATGAGTGAGGAAAGATTGACAAAGAGGATATATGTGTCAGAGGTGGAGGGAACAAGGAGAAGTGGGAGACCAAATTGGAGGTGGAAAGATGGAATAAAAAAGATTTTGAGTGATCGGGGCCTGAACATGCAGGAGGGTGAAAGGCGGGCAAGGAATAGAGTGAATTGGATCGATGTGGTATACCGGGGTCGACGTGCTGTCAATGGATTGAACCAGGGCATGTGAAGCGTCTGGCGTAAACCATGGAAGTTGTGTGGGGCCTGGATGCGGAAAGGGAGCTGTGGTTTCGGTGCATTATTACATGACAGCTAGAGAATGAGTGTGAACGAATGGGGCCTTTGTTGTGTTTTCCTAGCGCTACTTCGCACACATGAGGGGGGAGGGTGTTGTTATTCCATGTTTGGCGGGGTGGCGATGGGAATGAATAAAGGCAGACAGTACGAATTATGTACATGTGTATATATGTATATGTCTGTGTGTGTATATATATGTATACATTGAGATGTATAGGTATATATATGTGCTGCGTGTGGACGTGTATGTATATACATGTGTATGAGGGTGGGTTGGGCCATTCTTTCGTCTGTTTCCTTGCGGTACCTCGCTAACGCGGGAGACAGCAACATAGCAAAATGAAATTATATAAATGAATAATATATTCACTGAGAACCAATCACTTTCCTCTCTTCCTACACGTACACATGCCTTATGTCCTCGATAAAAACTTTTCACTCATTCCAACAACTTGCCATGCACACCACATATTCTTAATACCTTCCACAGAGCATCTCTATCAACTCTATCATATGCCTTCTCCAGATCCATAAATGCTACATACAAATCCATTTGCTTTTCTAAGTATTTCTCTCATACATTCTTCAAAGCAAACACCTGATCCACACATCCTCTACCACTTCTGAAACCACACTGCTCTTCCCCAATCTGATGCTCTGTACATGCCTTCACCCTCTCAATCAATACCTTCCCATATAATTTACCAGGAATACTCAACAAACTTATACCTCTGTAATTTGAGCACTCACTCTTATCCCCTTTGCCTTTGTACAATGGCACTATGCACGCATTCCGCCAATCCTCAGGCACCTCACCATGAGTCATACATACATTAAATAAGAGAGGAAAGTGATTGGTTCTCAGTGAATGTAGGTTTGCGGCAGGGGTGTGTGATGTCTCCATGGTTGTTTAATTTGTTTATGGATGGGGTTGTTAGGGAGGTGAATGCAAGAGTTTTGGAAAGAGGGGCAAAAATGAATACTGCTGTGGATGAGAGAGCTTGGGAAGTGAGTCAGTTGTTGTTCGCTGATGATACAGCGCTGGTGGCTGATTCATGAGAGAAACTGCAGAAGCTGGTGACTGAGTTTGGTAAAGTGTGTGAAAGAAGAAAGTTAAGAGTAAATGTAAATAAGAGCAAGGTTATTAGGTACAGTAGGGTTGAGGGTCAAGTCAAGTGGGAGGTAAGTTTGAATGGAGAAAAACTGGAGGAAGTAAAGTGTTTTAGATATCTGGGAGTGGATCTGGCAGCGGATGGAACCATGGAAGCGGAAGTGAATCATAGGGTGGGGAAGGGGCGAAAATCCTGGGAGCCTTGAAAAATTTTTGATTTGTGGAAGTCGAGAACATTATCTCGGAAAGCAAAAATGGGTATGTTTGAAGGAATAGTGGTTCCAACAATGTTGTATGGTTGCGAGGCGTGGGCTATGGATAGAGTTGTGCGCAGGAGGGTGGATGTGCTGGAAATGAGATGTTTGAGGACAATGTGTGGTGTGAGGTGGTTTGATCGAGTAAGTAATGTAAGGGTAAGAGAGATGTGTGGAAATAATAAGAGCGTGGTTGAGAGAGCAGAAGAGGGTGTTTTGAAATGGTTTGGGCACATGGAGAGAATGAGTGAGGAAAGATTGACCAAGAGGATATATGTGTCGGAGGTGGAGGGAACGAGGAGAAGTGGGAGACCAAATTGGAGGTGGAAAGATGGAGTGAAAAAGATTTTGAGTGATCGGGGCCTGAACGTGCAGGAGGGTGAAAGGCGGGCAAGGAATAGAGTGAATTGGATCGATGTGGTATACCGGGGTTGACGTGCTGTCAGTGGATTGAATCAGGGCATGTGAAGCGTCTGAGGTAAAGCATGGAAAGCTGTGTAGGTATGTATATTTGCGTGTGTGGACGTGTACGTATATACATGTGTATGGGGGTGGGTTGGGTCATTTCTTTCGTCTGATTCCTTGCGCTACTTCGCAAACGCGGGAGACAGTGACAAAGCAAAAAAAAAAAAAAAAAATAATATATATATATATATATATATATATATATATATATATATATATATATATATATATATATGTTATATAACATATATATATATATATATATATATATATATATATATATATATATATATATATATATATATATATATATTTATTATTAATCTTGCTTTGTCGCTGTCTCCCGCTTTAGCGAGGTAGCGCAAGGAAACACACGAAAGAATAGCCCAACCCACCCACATACACATGTATATACATACACGTCAACACACGCAAATATACCTACCTATACATCTCAATGTCCACATATATATACACACACAGACATATACATATATACACATGTACATAATTCATGCTTTCTTTATTTCTTCTTCATACTTTATTTATTTCCATCGCCACCTCGCCATACATGGAATAACAACCCCCTTTTCCCTCAATGCGCGAGGTAGCGCTGGGAAAAGATAACAAAGGACACATTCGTTTAAACTCAGTCTCTAGCTGTCATGCAATAATGCACCGAAACCACAGCTCCCTTTCCACATCCAGGCCCCACAGAACTTTCCATGGTTTACCCCAGACGCTTCACATGCCCTGGTTCAATCTATTGACAGCACGTCGACCCTGGTATACCACATCGTTCCAATTCACTCTATTCCTTGCACGCCTTTCACCCTCCTGATGTTAAGGTCACGATCAGTCAAAATCTTTTTCACTCCATCTTTCCACCTCGAATGTGGTCTTGCACTCCTCGTTTCTTACCCCACTGATACATATATCTTCTTTGTCAATCTTTCCTCACTCATTCTCTCCATGTGACCAAACCATTTCAAAACACCCTGTTCTGCTCTCTCAACCACACTCTTTTTATTACCAAACCATTTCAAAACACCCTCTTCTACTCTCTCAACCACACTCTTTTTATTGCCACACATCTCTCTTACCCTATTATTACTTACTAGACAGACTACGAGCGTATCATAAACTTATTGTATGGACAAGAAGGTGCATTGTTTACAAAGTCTATGAACGATAAAGTTGTCCACTTTGTATAGACCTTCTCCAATATTGAGGTTATAATTCTGTGTGTATTAAAAAATAGAAGATTCAACGATATTTCTCGTGGTACTGGATTTAGATTTGATAACTAGCATTACTCCTGTCAATACAATGATCATATTTCTTAACGTTATTTATACAATATTTATGTTGCTTAAGTCTAATTGAAAGACCTTACCAGTCTGCCCAACATCAAACCTATCGCAATTTCTACATAGTACTTTATAGATGCATCTAGGAGAATTTTCTGGTGAGTTTCTGATAAAGATATTATCTATAGTATTATTGTTGCTAAAGGCAACATTTACATTAAAGGATTTAAGCAACATGGGAAGTAAAGTAAAATTGTTCTTAAAAGGGAGGATTAAAAGAATCTTGGTGTCAATGGGAGGTTTGGGCTCAACTCTGTAAAACGATTTCTTTGCTAACTTAAGGAATTTATCAATGAAAGATCTAGGGTACTTTAACTTAGAAAATAGAATATATCTTCTCAAACTCATCATAAGTAACTCTCGACTGCAAATAAGTAATGCCTTAAGGAACATAGATTAGTTCTCCCTTTTGATAATAATTTTACTTTACTTCCCATGTTGCTTAAATCCTTTAATGTAAATGTTGCCTTCAGCAACAATAATACGAAAAAGAATATCTTTATCAGGAACTCACCAGAAAATTCTCCTGGATGCATCTATAAAGTGCCATGTAGAAATTGTGATAAGTTTTATGTTGGGCAAACTGGTAAGGATCTTTCTGTTAGACTTAAGCAACATAAATATAGTATAAGAACGGGACGAGAATCAAATACCTTGTGTAATCACGTTAAAATCTATGATCATTTTATTGACTGGAGTAATGCCATCTCAGTTATCAACTCTTAACTCTAGTGCCACGAAAAATATCACTGAATCTTCTATTTTCAAGTACACACAGAATTATAACATTAATATTAGAGAAGGTCTATACAAAGTGGATAGCTTTGTTGCTAAATTTGCAAACAATGCACCTTCTTGTTCACATAAAAAGTTTATGATACGCGCGTTGTCTGTCTTGGCCAATCACTTGTTTACCAAATGACGTTCTAGGTACATCTCTTCGTTGTATATCAACTGACTTGTGTATTTCTCTCTTGAGTCTCCCCTGATGATGTGATTATTACACTAAAGTGCACTTGGGAACTTATCGTGTCTCATTTTCCCCCGTGAACTCATAGGAATATGCTTGATCACGAGCAAGATTGAGATCCTTTCCAGCATCTGTGTCATATATGTGGTTGGATGGGCCATCTTAGTTTGCTCCCTGGTGCTACCTCGCTAACGCGGGAAATGGCGATCAGGTAAAATAAATAATATATATATATATATATATATATATATATATATATATATATATATATATATATATATATATATATATATATATATATATTGGAAAGGATCACAATTTTGCGCGTGATCAAGATATTCCTATGAGTCCACGGGGAAAATGAAACACGAAAAGTTCCCAAGTGCACTTTCGTGTAATAATCACATCATCAGGGGAGACACAAGAGAGGAATATAACAGTCAGTTGTTATGCATCGAAGAGACGAAGCTAGGACGCCATTTGGTAAACATGTGATTGTCCAAAACATGTGTGAGTGTGAGTGAGTGTGTTAGTAGTTTTGACAAACGAGACCGGGTTATAGTGACAGGTGCTTTGGATGCAAAGGTGAGTAATGCCGCAGTTGAGGGAATGATTGGTGTGCATGGGGTGTTCAGTGTTGTAACTGGAAATGGTGAAGAGCTTGTAGATTAGTGTGCTGAAAAAGAACTGGTGATTGGGAATACCTGGTTTAGAAAAAGAGATATACAAAAGTATACGTATGTAAGTAGGAGAGAGCGTTATTGGATTACGTGCTAACTGATAGGCGTGCGAAAGAGAGACTTTTGGATGTCAATGTGCTGAGAGGTGCAACTGGAGTGATGTTTGATCATTATCTTGTGGAGGCGAAGGTGAAGATTTGTAGGGGTTTTCAGAAAAGAAGAGAGAATGTTGGGGTGAAGAGAGTGGTGAGAGTAAGTGAGCTTGGGAAGGAGACTTGTGTGAGGAAATACCAGGAGAGACTGAATGCAGAATGGAAAAAGGTGAGAGCAAGGGACGTAAGGGGAGTGGGGGAAGAAGCAGTGATGGCTTGCGAAAAAGATGCTTGTGGCATGAGAAGCGTGGGAGGTGGGCAGATTAGATAGGGTAGTGAGTGGTGGGATGAAGAAGTAAGATTATTAGGGAAAGAGAAGAGAGAGGCATTTGGACGATTTTTGCAGGGAAATAGTGCAAATAACTCGATGCATAAAATAAAGAGGCAGGAGGTCAAGAGAAAGGTGCAAGAGGTGAAAAAGATGGCTAATGAGAGTTGGGTTGAGAGAGTATCAATGAATTTTAGGGAGAATAAAAAGATGTTTTGGAAGGAGGTAAATAAAGTGCTTAAGATAAGAGAACAAATTGGAACATCGGTGAAGGGGGCTAATGGAGAGGTGGTAACAAGTAGTGATGATGAGAAGATGGAGTGAGTGTTTTGAAGGTTTGTCGAATGTGTTAGATGATAGAGTGGCAGATATAGGGTTTTTTGGTCGAGGTGGCGTGCGAAGTGAGAGGGTTAGGGAGAATGATTTGGTAAACAGAGAAGAGGTAGTAAAACTTTGCAGAAGATGGAGCCGGCAAGGTAGTGGGTTTGGATGGTATTGCAGTGGACTTATCAAAAAAGGGGGTGACTGATGATTGGCGGAATGCATGCATAGTGCCATTGTACAAAGGCAAAGGGGTTAAAGTTGAGTGCTCAAATTACAGAGGTATAAGTTTGTTGAGTATTCCTGGAAAATTATATGGAAGGGTATTGATCGAGATGGTGAAGGCATGTACAAAGCATCAGATTGGGGAAGAGTAGTGTGGTTTCAGAGGTGGTAGAGGATGTGTCGATTAGGTGTTTGCTTTGAAGAATGTATGTGAGAAATACTTAGAAAAGGAAGTGGATTTGTATGTAGTATTTATAGATCTGAAGAGGGCATATGATAGAGTTGATAGAGACGTTCTGTGGAAAGTATTAAGAATATATGGTGTGGGAGGCAAGTTCGTAGAAGCAGTAAAAAGTTTTTATCGAGGATGTAAGGCATGCGTACGAGTAGGAAGAGAGGAAAGTGATTGGGTCTGTGAATGTCGGTTTGAGGCATTGGTGCGTGATGTCTCCATGGTTGTTGAATTTCCTTATAGATGGGGTTGTTAGGGAGGTGAGTGCAAGAGTTTTGGAAAGAGGGGCAAGTATGCAGTCTGTTATTGATGAAAGAGCTTGGGATGATACAGCTGATGATACATCGCTGGTGGTTGATTTGGGTGAGAAACTGCTGGTGACTGAGTTTGGTAAAGTGTGTAAAAAAAGAATGCTGAGAGTAAATGTGAATAAGAGCAAGGTTATTACGTACAGTAGAGTTGAGGGACAAGTCAATTGGGAGGTAAGTTTGAATGGAGAAAAACTGGAGGAAGTGAAATGTTTTTGATATCTGGGAGTGGATTTGGCAGCGTATTGAACCAGGGAAGCGTAAGTGAGTCACAGGGTGGGGGAGGGGGCGAAAGTTCTGGGAGCGTTGAAAAATGTGTGGAAGGCGAGAATATTATCTTGGAAAGCAAGAATGGGTATGTTTGAGGGAATAGTGGTTCCAACAATGTTATATGGTTGCGAGACGTGGGCTATGGATAGAGTTGTGCGCAGGAGGATGGATGTGCTAGAAATGAGATGTTTGAGGACAATGTGTGGTGTGAGGTGGTTTGATCGAGAAAGTAATGGAAGGGTAAGAGAGATGTGTGGTAATAAAAAGAGTGTGGTTGAGAGAGCAGAAGAGGGTGTTTTGAAATGGTTTGGTAACATGGAGCGAATGAGTGAGGAAAGATTGACAAAGAGGATATATGTGTCGGAGGTGGAGGGAACGAGCAGAAGTGGGAGACCAAATTGGAGGTGGAAAGATGGAGTGAAAAAGATTTTGAGCTATCAGGGCCTGAACATGCAGGAGGGTGAAAGGCGAGCAAGGAATAAAGTGAATTGGAACGATGCGGCATACCGGTGTCGACGTGCTGTCAATAGACTGAACCAGGGCGTGTGAAGCGTCTTGGGTAAACTATGGGAAGTTTTGTTGGGCTTGGATGTGGAAAGGGAGCTGTGGTTTCGGTGCAATATACATGACAGCTAGAGACTGAGTGTGAAAGAATGTGGCCTTTGTTGTCTTTTCCTAGTGCTATCTCTCGTGCATGCGGAAGGAGGGGGTTATCTTTTCACGTGTGGTGGGGTGGCGATGGGAATGAATAAAGACAGCAAGTACGAATTATGTATATGTATATGTCTTTGTATGTATGTATATATTTGTACGTTGAAATGTATAGGTATGTATATGTGCTTGTGTGGACGTTTATGTATATACATGTGTATGTGGGTGGGTTGGGCCATTCTTTCATCTGTTTCCTTGCGCTAGCTCGCTAACGCGGCAGAGAGCAACAAAGTATGATAGATAATTAAAATTGATGTATGCGTATATAGTGCATATGAACGCGCACTGCCATATAACATACAAGCCTCCAACAACCAGGATCGAACCCGGGACCCCTGCTGAGGAGGCGGGAGCGATATTGCTCGGCTATGATCACCTCCTACTCAGGGTCCCGTGTTCGATCCTGGCTGTTGCAGGCTTGTATGTTATATGGTAGTGCGCATTCATGTGCAATATATATATATATATATATATATATATATATATATATATATATATATATATATATATATATATATATATATTTTTTTTTTTTTTTTTTTTCATACTATTCGCCATTTCCCGCGATAGCGAGGTAGCATTAAGAACAGAGGACTGGGCCTTTGAGGGAATATCCTCACCTGGCCCTCTTCTCTGTTCCTTCTTTTGGAAAATTAAAAAAAAAAAAAAAAAAAAAAAAAGAGAGGGGAGGATTTCCAGCCCCCCGCTCCCTTCCCTTTTAGTCGCCTTCTACGACACGCAGGGAATACGTGGGAAGTATTCTTTCTCCCCTATCCCCAGGGAAATATATATATATATATATATATATATATATATATATATATATATATATATATATATATATATATATATATATATATATATATATATATATATATATATATGACATATGATAGAGTTGATAGAGATGCTCTGTGGAAGGTATTAAGAATATATGGTGTGGGAGGTAAGTTGTTAGAAGCAGTGAAAAGTTTTTATCGATGATGTAAGGCATGTGTACGTGTAGGAAGAGAGGAAAGTGATTGGTTCTCAGTGAATGTAGGTTTGCGGCAGGGGTGTGTGATGTCTCCATGGTTGTTTAATTTGTTTATGGATGGGGTTGTTAGGGAGGTGAATGCAAGAGTTTTGGAAAGAGGGGCAAGTATGAAGTCTGTTGGGGATGAGAGAGCTTGGGAAGTGAGTCAGTTGTTGTTCGCTGATGATATAGCGCTGGTGGCTGATTCATGTGAGAAACTGCAGAAGCTGGTGACTGAGTTTGGTAAAGTGTGTGAAAGAAGAAAGTTAAGAGTAAATGTGAATAAGAGCAAGGTTATTAGGTACAGTAGGGTTGAGGGTCAAGTCAATTGGGAGGTGAGTTTGAATGGAGAAAAACTGGAGGAAGTGAAGTGTTTTAGATATCTGGGAGTGGATCTGGCAGCGGATGGAACCATGGAAGCGGAAGTGGATCATAGGGTGGGGGAGGGGGCGAAAATTCTGGGAGCCTTGAAGAATGTGTGGAAGTCGAGAACATTATCTCGGAAAGCAAAAATGGGTATGTTTGAAGGAATAGTGGTTCCAACAATGTTGTATGGTTGCGAGGCGTGGGCTATGGATAGAGTTGTGCGCAGGAGGATGGATGTGCTGGAAATGAGATGTTTGAGGACAATGTGTGGTGTGAGGTGGTTTGATCGAGTAAGTAACGTAAGGGTAAGAGAGATGTGTGGAAATAAAAAGAGCGTGGTTGAGAGAGCAGAAGAGGGTGTTTTGAAATGGTTGGGGCACATGGAGAGAATGAGTGAGGAAAGATTGACCAAGAGAATATATGTGTCGGAGGTGGAGGGAACGAGGAGAAGAGGGAGACCAAATTGGAGGTGGAAAGATGGAGTGAAAAAGATTTTGAGTGATCGGGGCCTGAACATGCAGGAGGGTGAAAGGAGGGCAAGGAATAGAGTGAATTGGAGCGATGTGGTATACCGGGGTTGACGTGCTATCAGTGGATTGAATCAAGGCATGTGAAGCGTCTGGGGTAAAGCATGGAAAGCTGTGTAGGTATGTATATTTGCGTGTGTGGACGTATGTATATACATGTGTATGGGCGTGGGTTGGGCCATTTCTTTCGTGTTTCCTTGCGCTACCTCGCAAACGCGGGAGACAGCGACAAAGCAAAAAAAAAAAAAAAGAATATATATATATTCTCTCTTCTCATACTATTCGCCATTTCCCGCGATAGCGACGTAGCGTTAAGAACAGAGGATTGGGCCTTTGAGGGAATATCCTCACCTGGCCCTCTTCTCTGTTCCTTCTTTTGGAAAATTGAAAAAAAAAAAAGAGAGGGGAGGATTTCCAGTCCCCCGCTTCCTTCCCTTTTAGTCGCCTTCTACGACACGCAGGGAATACGTGGGAAGTATTCTTTCTCCCCTATCCCCAGGGAATATATATATATATATATATATATATATATATATATATATATATATATATATATATATATATATATATATATATATTTATTCATTTATTTTGCTTTGCCGCTGTCTCCCGCATTTGCGAAGTAGCGCAAGGAAACAGACGAAAGAAATGGCCCAACCCACCCTCACACACATGTATATACATACACGTCCACACACGCAAAAAGACATACCTATACATCTCAATGTACACATAAATATACACACACAGACACATACATATATACCCATGCACACAATTCACAGTCTGCCTTTATTCATTCCCATCGCCACCTCGCCACACATGGAATACCATCCCCCTCCCCCCTCATGTGTGCGAGGTAGCGCTAGGAAAAGACAACAAAGGCCCCATTCGTTCACACTCAGTCTCTAGCTGTCATGCAATAATGCCCGAAACCACAGCTCCCTTTCCACATTCAGGCCCCATACAACTTTCCATGGTCTACCCCAGACGCTTCACATGCCCTGATTCAATCCACTGACAGCACGTCAACCCCGGTATACCACATCGATCCAATTCACTCTATTCCTTGGCCGCCTTTCACCCTCCTGCATGTTCAGGCCCCGATCACTCAAAATCTTTTTCACTCCATCTTTCCACCTCCAATTTGGTCTCCCACTTCTCCTCGTTCCCTCCATCTCCGACACATATATCATCTTGGTCAATCTTTCCTCACTCATTCTCTCCATGTGCCCAAACTATTTCAAAACACTCTCTTCTGCTCTCTCAACCACGCTCTTTTTATTTCCACACATCTCTCTTACCCTTGCATTACTTACTCGATCAAACCACCTCACACCACACATTGTCCTCAAACATCTCATTTCCAGCATATCCACCCTCCTGCGCACAACTCTATCCATAGCCCACTTTCGCTCACTGCATTCTATACCCAGTTCCTTGTCTATGTTGTAGTCATCCCTTGTGCGCTTAAACTTATCAAAGTTTTGATAGAAATCTTAAAAGGTAACGGAAAAATTATCTCCTATCTCCAGTGTCACTTTTGCAGCAAGCTAACGATTGTAATCGTCCTGAAATGAAACTATAGTTATATTTCGCATCCAGGGAAATGAAAACAAACCCATAATTATGTTTAAGTGTGGATATGAACGTAAAGTCCTTCAAATTTTCTGACATGCCACGAGTACATTAGTACTTCCATCAAGCAGTTATTTAAGTGAAAGAGTCATAGTTTACCTTCATGATCCTTACACGAGGGATACCATGCCTGGTAAATTTGTTCTTGAGAAGAAATTCCAGAGTTTTGCGGTTCCCGAGGTAAACCGCTTTGCCCTGCAGAAGGAGCGGAAATATCTTTGTCTGATCGCCGTACCATTTGAAGACTTTTGTCAGGCTCTGTGAAGATGGGAAACTGAGCCAGGGACAATCATTCGTTAGGTCCATTTATTTTATTTTCCTATAATCTGTTGTTATGACTACGATGTTATTGTTACACTTTCTTTACTTTAGATGTCTAGCTGCATTTTTCTCAATGATTCATTCGTCACTGATATCATCTTTATCATTATTACGTATATAGACAAACAAACGCATAAACAAAAAATATGCATTCAACACACAAACACAAACACACACACACACACACACACACACACACACACACACACACACACACTGATAAAGAGGGAATATCATTTATAAAGATAACGGGTTGAGGGATTTGTAGTCTCACGGTGCAGGGAGTCATGGAGGCACAATGTCTGAAAATTTATACAGGAAAGTTTCCTATACAAATATGTCAGCAAATACATTAGGATATGAGGGACTGATACACCATCATTGCTAAACCTTATCTTCACACATACTAGCATGGATATTGCGAATATCATATATGATACACTAACTGGAAAAAATGATCATGTAATGCTCACTTTTAGATATATGGTAAATGAGGGTATTAAAGAAGCAGAGGTGAAGCAATACATGACATAGATTGGAAATTGGAATTCAGTTGCCAGGGACTGGGGCTTTGTGTTGAAAGGTTCTGTGACATTTATAACGAAAGAGTAGGAACATGGGTACCTCTAGCCTCATATACAGAGTGAATGGTAAGAAAGAAGATACGATGGTTTAATCAAAGATGGCATGAAGTAAAGGACCTTCGAGATATGCAGCATTAACAAGATATAAAAGAGCAAATAACGAATAAACTAGGATAAGAAAAGAATAATTAATCTTTTGAGAGGAATATTTTGGACAAGAAGATAAAAAATCCGAAACTTCCATAACTTCATCACGAGTCAACTGTTAGTTACAGAACAGATATAAATATCATAAAAAAAAGAAATATTAAAAAGCCACAATCGAAAGAAAATAATGTACTCAGAACAATCATTGGTTTTCTAGCAAGCACACAACACTCATCACCCCATTGAAACAAAGATAATCCTAATACAGTCCTACCATAGCATAATCAGCATTCAATTATATGCAACAGAACTAGACCCAAACATTATAACTAACCACCAACATCCAAACAGAAATAAAATGCTCACCCGTCTCATACTTTAATCATATCTACTCAGGTCCCTTCTACTTCAAGCAAATGCAACGTTGACAAAACACATACAAACCGAAATAACATTACAAGCACTAAACACTCATATATATATATATATATATATATATATATATATATATATATATATATATATATATATATATATATATATATATATATATATATAATTTTTCCATCACTAACCTTCAAGTAAGGATCACTTGCAAAGGCTAATCCATCTCTGAACATGACTCCAAGTGATGACACTTCGAGGCGAGATTCGTACAGATCCTTGAAGGTCTCGATCATAGCTGGCTGTTTTTTCACTAACAAAAAAGACATAAGGTTAGTGGAGTAAACTATAGTCAGTATCATGGTATACAGCCAGAGGAACGTGACGAAGATCTGTGTGCTAGTCTTGCGAGGTAAGTCAATATGGGCTTCACAGAAATGCAGGCCGAAGGCATAATAACAGCTGAAGCCGAGGGACTGCAGGCTTCTTATCTCGCCACCGCTGTTCCAAAAAACAGATTTTTATTAGTCGTTGGTTCTTCTTTGATAGAATTCTCAGGAAGTTTTAGTATAAAACAAAGTAAAACACAAACGTTCCTAATGAATAATATTATTCCTTTATAAAAAAGTAGGCAAAACAAGTTTTACAGAAATCCATTATGAAGTGGAAAGGATTGAAGTGAAATTTCTCCTCGTTCTTGAGTATTTCATGATGATTATGTGTGTCCTCTCAGCATGTCTGCACATTTATTTTCCTCTTAACCATTGGGAGCATCGTTATAGAATCTAGCGCATACTGGTTGTAATTACAAGCGTTCCGACGACGTTACTCTAGGTTTTGTATATATTTCATCCCCCAATCGAATGTTGTGTCTGAGACAAAGAACGTAAAAAGAACACATCGTTTTGCATAGAATGCTGTATAAATTAATTCGAACAAAAGAGATTCTCTGGAAATTTTTCTTGTATAATTCAAGTTTACGGCATGTCATACTTCCCTATACAAAACAGCCAGATAACATGTGCCTAACCTTGCTTTTAAGAGCATCTTTACCCAGTTTAGCATAGGATCAATTTATGAAGAATATTTTTTCTGGATTTGTTCATTATGGAACCATACACCTTGATAGCGGGTACTCATCTTGTTTCCTGAGTCTGTTTTTATAGTTGCTAATAAATACTCCATATGAGAACATTTATTTCGTTGCTTCCGCAAAAACTGTCCTTTTTTTTTAATTGAGATCTGACAGTGAGGTTTATGTTGTAAAACTCCGTCTCCATTTGGGTACAGCTGTGGAAGTATTCTGTTTAAAAATCCAATATATCTTTCACTATTCATCAATCATTCAAATAAAACTTGAAGTAATAAAACTATCCCAACATATCTTCTTTGGAGGGTACCTTGGAGGGTATAGATTGCGTCTTAGTCGCCTTCAACGGTACGCAGGAAATACATGGGTTGTATTCTTTCTACTCTATCCCCAGAGTGATCTAAGCCACGAGGCGAGCAATGGGAGTATTTGTGTTACAGCAGACAAACAAGCATCACCCTTGCGGAGGTGCGATGATAGAGAAAAGGGTAAGAAATTTGATAGCGTAGAGGAACAGCAGTCTTGGACAGTCATCTTTACTATGTTATGTAGTTCCAATATTTTTCGCGTGTGCGTCATTTAGAATATCTTCCACTATGCTCATGAATGCATTTTTCTCTTTTCCGATTGCAGACGTGTATACAGGAGCTTTGTAGAAGACGGTATCAATGATGATGTAGTCACCATTTGAGACCTCACTCTGTACTATGGATGGTAGAGAGGAACTAATGGGTGTGAACTGAAAAGAAGGAATAAAGGAGAACATATAAATGACATGAGATGATACATTAAGCTTACACAGTTTGAAAGTGTAGATAAAATGAACAGAGCATTTCTAGATACTGCAAGAAGAAAAGAAAAATGAAACAAGTTAACGTGAGGGCATGTGCACAAAACCAATATGAAAATGAAGACACATGAACAATAAACTAAACATACTCAAAATGAAAATGTGAGCCACTTCCAATGAATCAGTAGAAACCAAACACAAAGGAAGTTAAAACTTTGTCATAGACACACACACACACACACACACACACACACACACACACACACACACACACACACACACACACACACACACACACACACACACACACACACACACACACAAAGACACACACACACAGAAAAAAGTGAAAAACGAGTTCAAGTCGAATGTGCCAACGATTAACAAGACATGTATGGTGTAAGCAATTTAAGATACATTGACCTCAGAATTAGAAACTGCCTCACCATCGACTGCTGCACCAGGCCAGGAGGTAAAGAAGAGGTCCCGAAACAATGAGACCAACAAGGACTGCCAACCAGGTCCATTTGTGGAAGGGGTAGGCCAGGGCTTGCCAGTGAGGCAACGGAGGTTCCACGCGGGTCATGAAGCACGTTATCTGTGATCGAGTACAAGTATTGACTGATGATGTCCAGAGGAGTTGTGGAGAGTTGTACCCTGCTGGATTGCCCTCTTTTATTTTGCTGACAGGCTGTTCTAGATCTTTTATACTTCGTAGTATTTTTGTCGCTGAGTTGAGAGATTGTATCTTTTCTTTTTTTTTTAGGGGGGGGGGAGGGTTGCTCATATGTGTTGCGAGATATTTCATAACTGGTAAAGATTTTGGTCGGGATTTATACACTTGGCTGTGGGTAGCAAATCAGATATTAGTTCAGGATCAGGTGTCAGTTCCTTTCATGATACAATTTCCCACGTGTACCTTGAAATATCAAACCCAGTAACAAACAAAAACGCTTCCTAGCCTTAAGGAAAAAAAATAAAATACCTTTGGAACTGTTGGCACTCAGTAGCAATTTTGTCCTCTGACAAACCTCTTATTTCTTTTTTCAAAGGTACTGTCATTCCTCTCTTGTATTGCCAACTAAACTCGGTATTTTTCAACTGAATGACTTCCTTAAAACGAAATGAACAACTTGTGTTATCATCTTGCTCCCTATGAGCTCATCTGTAGAAGTATCAACCAACCACAAACATACTGTCCTCTTATCGAACCCTAACCTTCGGCTTAAGTCAGGTATTCTTCCAGTCACTCTGGCACAGGTTGAAACCCATCGCCGCCTCCAGCTCTACTGTACACTTCTTCCACGTACATACATAAAGAACTTCAGATGTATCTCTTATGACTGCATTTTCAACATTTGTTTTGAATTTGATATCTTTCCTTAATAACTACATTTCTTTCTCAATGCACTTTGTTCATCTCTCATATCTTTCCCGAGGTAATCGTTTTCAGTCACTGATCCAGTCCTTTTGAAGATTTCTGAGAACTGAAATCAAACGTAATTCAACATAGCTGATATCTACTACCAAATACTTTTCATGGAGTGACTGCATCCATTGTTAATTTCTTCCTCCATTGAGCCGTAGCTAATGCAACGGGGGAGAATCTCTTCACATTCCTCAAAATCCTTCATTTAATAGACTATATTAAGAGTTCTTATTAAGATAGACAAAAGAGCATTTACCATTATTTCTAATCCATAACAAACTAAAAGCCTCCCTTAAAACACTATATTAACTTTTTTGAGAGGGACAAAAGAACATTTGCCACTATTTTCCTGTACTAGATTGGTTGGTACTCGTGCGAGTGATTGAATAATTGAGAGTCTTATTGAAACTGTACAGAAAAAAGAAATGAAATCTGAATAACGTTACCTCATGTGCGTAAGGTGCAGTTAAGTCCAACACCTCCAACCAGTGACTGGACACAAACAGGTTGGCAAGTCCTATTTCAACCTCGTTCCTTTGTAGTTGTCCCATCAGTCCAAACCACGATCCATTTTCCAGCTTCTCACCCCAAGTCTCTCCTGAAGTATTAAGATATTGATTGGTAAATAATCTACCCTGGAAACTCCGCTTTCAACAGACAGAGGATATCGTATTTCAGTAAATGCAGGATTACACACGACGTTTCGCCAGTGCATCAGTCATCATCAGATGAAAAATTAAAAGTGCACAATCAGAATCACTAAATGTACAATCCACATCGTAAGGAAGTAGGGATAGAACTCTAATATCAGCCAAAGGTGTAAGCTTATGACGTAGTTCAGGTCTGGGAGGAAAGGTGGGAAAGGGATTCGACAAGGGTGAGACAAGCCGCCCACTCCCTAATCTCGAGGGCGCTGCAAACCATTTTTGGGATATCTCGGTAATGTCTATGTATCAGAACATGTAATGTTCTAATATACATAAATCTAAACGGTTTTGCCATTTGCCATGTATTTGTTTCATCTTCCACAAGGCATTTCTATTAACCCCAACATACGCTTTCCCGAGGACTCAGAAAATTTTTGATAGCAAGCATCTAGTTCACACACCCTGTGCTACTTCTGAAGCCACAAAACAATGTGGTACCCTCTTTAATAGCTATACTTAAAATTCTAAGACATAGAGAATGGTTAAGTGTTGAATTACGACTATGATCATTTTCATATCTTCTACCCTTAGAACACAAAGTTTCTACCAAAGGGACCCACGCTCATAAGAGATGTCTGGCTTTGCTCTAAGTAGTCTGGAAGCAATGTGCAATTATATCATCACTATACCATACTGACATACACAGTGCATAACAGGGGATACTGCAATTCGAGGATATATAAATTTGCACCTTTATTGAGTAATATTGAATTGGAGTGTTGTTGATGATCATAAAAACACTGAAAACTATGCGTTACCTTTTGGAGTTTCCTTGAACTCGAGTGTGATGTTCAGAACACGAGCGATGGCAGTGACAACCTCGATATCTATGCCATAGCGGGACACTACCGTCCCATTTTCTGCTCGGCGAAGGAAGATGACCGGTTCATACATGAAGGTCGATACCTGGGGATGAGAGCACCAGCGATACATACGCTCTGCAGATTTACGGAAACGTTTGACAAGGATAATTTGTACTCTCATGATAGTCAGTAATACAGTAATATCTGTTATTCCATGTTAGTTCTCACTAACCACTGGGTTCAGATCACTCCAGTAAGTGCTACCATGGTTTATCTACCGTGGTGCGTGACACCACACAGATTCACACAGTAAAACAGCTTCCCAGAATTCAAACTTTCCTTAACTATAGTCAACCAACCTTAACCACGGCTCCCCGCAGGTCTGACAGTTTATCGACAAAGAGGTCCAACTGGCTGGTGAACCTTCGGCGATACCAGGTGTTGATACGCTCCATTCCCTGACCCCAGTACAACAGGTTCCTATACAGCACCCACTGTCCATCGGCGCCAGACTGTAGGAGAAGAAATAAACTTAAAGTACAGCTGGTATACGTATAACACCATCCAGGCTTCCAGACACTGGAAGAGAACATAAATCACAATTCAGACGGTTTATGTACAGCATCTGTTGTCTTTCTCTCTCTCGGTGTTAGACTGTTGGAGAGAACATAAGCTACAATTAACCTGGTTCATTTACAGCAATCCAAACCTGCCTGAATCCCAAACTGAGGGAGAGATGAGAAGCTACAGTAGAATACATATATGTACGACAGAAAATTTTCCTCAGTGCCAAACTATGGCATTCACCTCCCACACTACCCCATCCATAAGCAAATTAAACCTCTACCGAAGACTCACCTTTACCTGGAGTCTCTCATTCTTTTCTCTACCTACTGGTACATATGCCTTACTCTCTTTATGAAAATTATTAACTGCTTCAAGGAGCTTTCCTCCTACACTATACATTCATGACATTTTCCGGAAAAGACCTCCATCAACCCTATCATACAATTTCTCCAGATCCATAAACGCCACATGCAAGTACTTCTATTTCTATACGTATTTCTTACGCATTATTTTGCTTTGAGCAAATACCTGAGCCACACATTTCTTACCACTCTTAAAGCCATATTGTTCCTCCCCAGTATGAAGCTCTGTGCACGATATCAACCTTTCAATCAACACTTTCCCTTACTATTTACCAGTTGCTCTTGAACATTTACTTTTGTCCCTCATTCTTTTATACAACGGTATTATTAGAGACATTCCGCCAATCCTCTGACATCTTACCATTAGCCATAAAATCTGAAATCCTAGATAATCAGTCAAGAATATGATCACCCCATTTCTTATGAAATTCAACACCATTCCTAAATTCCTCATTAAGCACAAAACTTAGCAAGCTATCCACCATTTCTACTTGCAACACGGGATAAATGATATTCCCGAATCATACTTACTATCTTATTCAAATCACCCATCACTTGGACTCGATTCCTTATATCAGTTCTCTTGACATGTTCAAAATACTTGCTTCTCTTCATCAGCCCTCTTTTTTTTTTGCCGGTGTATAAACAATGTGTTAATCATTTCCTTGATCTGCTTTCATTTCTATCTACCCTTCACCGGCCTGGATTTCACTTCACAAACAAAAGTCCGTCATCAAGGGTAAAGGGAAAGAATGGTTTGGAAAAGTCTTGGGAGTAAAGTCAGGGGTTGGTGAGAGGACAAGAGCTGAGGAAGGAGTAGCAATACTCTTAAAACAGGAATTGTGGGAGTATGTGATAAAGTGTAAGGAAGTAAATTCTACATGTACGAGACCGGCTTTTAGTGATGGGCGATTTAAATGCGAAGATGAGTGTAATTGGTGTACATAGGGTATTCAGTGCTGTGAATGGAAATGGTGAAGACCTTTTGGATTTGTGTGCTGAAAAAGATTGGTGATTGTGAGTAGGAGAGATGGTCAAAGAACATTATTAGATTATGTATTAATTGATAGGCGTGTAAGAGAGAGACTTTTGGATGCTAATGTGCTGAGAGGGGCAGCTGGTGGGATGTCTGATCACTATCTTGTGGAAGCGAAGGTGAAGATTTGTAAATGTTTTCAAAAAGAAGAGAGAATGTTGGGGAGAAAAGAGTGGTTAGAGTAAATGAGCTTGAGAGGAGACTTGTTTAAGAGAGTATTATTAGATATTCATTATAGAATGGTAAGAGGTAAGAACAAATGACTTGAGGGGAGTTGGCGAGGAATGGGATGTATTTAGGGAAGCAGTGATGGCATGTGCAAAGGATGCATGTGACATGAGAAAGGTAGGAGGTGGGCAGATTAGAAAGGGTAGGGAGTGGTGGGGTGAAGAAGTAATGCTGTTAGTGAGAGAGAAAAAAGAGGCGTTTGGACGATAATTGCAAAGAAGTGCAAATAGCAGCGAGATGTGTAGGAGAAAGCAGCAGGAGGTCAAGAGAAAGGTGCAAGAGTTGAAAAAGAGGGCAAACGTGGGTTGGGGTGAGAGAGTACCTTTAAACTTTAGGGAAAATAAAAAGATGTTTGAGAGGAGGTAAATAACGTGTGTAGACAAGAGAACAAATGGGAACAGTAAGAAAGGAGGCAAGGGAGGGGGAGGGGGGGGAGAAGTGATAACAGGTAGTGATGACCTGAGGAGATGTAGTGAGTATTTTGAAGGTATGTTGAATGTGTTTGATGATAAGGTGGCAGATGTAGGGTGTTTAATTCTGGGTGGTGTACGAAGTGAGAAAGTCAGGGAGAGTGGTTCGGTGAAGAGAAAAGAGGTGGCGAAAGCCTTGCCAAAGATGAAATCCGGCAAGGCGGCGGGTTTGGATGGTATTGCAGTTGAATTTATTAATAAAGGGGGTGACTGTGTTGATTGGTTGGTAAGGATATTCAGTGTATGTATGAATCATGGCGAAGTGCCTAAGGATTGGAGGAATGCATGCACGTTACCAATGTACAAAGGCAAAGGGATAAAGGTGAGCGTTACAAACCACAGAGGCATGAGTTTGTTGAGCATTCCTGGAAAATTGCATGGAAGGATATTGATTGAGAGGGTGAAGGCATGTACAGAGAATCAAATTGGAAAAGAGCAATGTGTCTTCAGAAGTGGTAGAGTATGTGTGGATCAGTTGTTTGCTTTGAAGAACGTATGCGAGAAATTTTTAGAGAAACATGAATTTATATGTGGCATTTTTGGATTATACGGTGTGGGATGTAGGCTGCTAAAAGCAGTGAGAAGTTTTTATCAAGGGTGTAAGGCATATGTAAAAGTAGGAAGAGAGGAGAGTGATTAGTTCATAGTGAAGGTCGACGTGTGGTAGGGGTGTGTTATGTCCCCATTGTTGTTTAATTTATTTATGGATGGGGTGGTTAGGGAGTTAATTGCTACAGTTTTGGAGAGAGGGGCGAGTACTGATTATGAGAGGGCCTTTGAAGTGAGTCAGTTGTTATTCGCCGACGTTGGTAGCTGACTCGAGTGAGAAACTGCAGAAGTTAGTAACTGATTTTGGGAAAGTGTGTGACAGGAGAAAGTTGAGAGTAAATGAAAATAAGAGCAAGGTTATTAGGTTCAGCAGGGTTGAGGGACAAGATAGTTGGCATGTGAGTTTGTGTGGAGAAAAATTAGAGGATTTTAGATATCTGGGAGTGGGTTTAGCAGCGAATTAAGGTGGAGTTAAGTCAAAGGTTAGGTGAGGAACGAAGGTTCTGGGAACGATGAACGATGTGTGGAAAGAGAGAATGTTAACTCGGAGAGTGAAAATGGGTATATTTGAAGGAATAGTGGATCCAACAATATTATATGGCTGCGAGGCATGGGCTATAGATAGGGTTGTACAGAGGAGGGTGGGTGTGCTGGAGATGTACTGTTTGAGGACAGCATGTGGTGTGAGATGGTAAGTAATGAAAGGGTAATAAATAGAGTGTCTTTGAGAGAACAGAGAAGGGTGTGTTGAAATGGTTTGGACATATGGAGAGAATGGGTTAGGAGAGATTGATAAAGGATATATGTGTCAGAGGCGGAGGGAACAAGGAGAGGCGGGAGACCAAATTGGAGGTGGAAGAATGGAGTGTTGCGTTTGCCTCACCCCTTATTTTAAAGGGGTGTGTAATTAGCCCATATGCCCATTGAATTAGAGCTCTGATGTAATGGCTTCTGTTAAGAGAGATTTGGGCTAGACACAGGTTCCCCTACCATCTGGCTATCATCTGAAAGCTGACGGACGTTAGATATGTATACACTTTTCTTTCTTGTAAAGCTAGTCAAATATCAAACACATTGGTAAAAAGATATAAAAACATATTTACCATAGCGAAAATCAACATGTGCTCTCTCTGAACATAAAAACGCAATTTGATCTTAATACATTGATCTCCCTCTACTTCATTTTACTTAACAAATCTTAGGCAAATATACTGGCCTCAATTTATATCAAAAGTATTTGAAATGACTGAGATGTGTAAAGATTAACTTTATAGATTTTCCCAACAACATTGTACTACATCTTACTATAAAGCCATTTTAGAGAAAGAGAGACTAACATCTTTTAAACATTCCAACACTTTCTCTATTCTTGTAAACGAATGCTTCCTATTATCTTATTTTGTCTCTTATATATTCTTTGTTCTTCCGTTATTTGCAATAATAGTAAGAATATCTACTATGAATTTATTTACAATCTAATGATCAAATTTTCACATTGTATCACACGATAATAAGATTCTTCAAAATAATATAATTTACTCTGGATAATGTAACTTAGAAAATTGAACTTATCCTTTCTGAAGGAAATTCAACAAAACATGATAGATAACTGAAACAATTTATGGTAAAGGGGGGAGATAACTGTAACATCCCCTCCCAAAAGAGGTATGAGTCAGCCACTAGTTGACTCATGACTAAATTGAATACGAGACAAGGCTTCAGCTACAGCATTATCCTTTCCTCTTATATGTTTAATGATCAGATTATAATCTTGTAACAAATGACTCCACCTTGTCAAACGTTGGCTTACATTTTTTTCATCTTATGCAAAAATACAAGGGGAATGTGATCCGTAAACACTGCTTCTCTCAAATAAGTAACAACATGATTCAAACTTAAAGTCAATGCTAAAGTTTCCTTTTCAATAGAACTGTAGTTTTTCTGATATAAAAGAAACTTCTTTGAAAAATAACAAATTGGAAAGCCAACATCATCTTTCTGTTGCATAAAAACTCCACCAATTCCAAAGTCACTAGCATCTATATACAGTTCAAATGATATATCAAATCGATCACTACATACAAATTTGAGTTTCTTTGACAATAAGTTTGAAAAATTCTTGCAAAACCTACGATGATATCCAACCATACCCAAAAATCTCAGTAATTCTTTCTAATTTGTAGGTGCTGGAAATTCTACAATACTTTCCACATTAGCATTAATGTGTATGACACATTCCTATCCAACAGCATAAACTAGATATTCTACAGTTGATCTAGCAAATTCACTCTTATAGTTTTTTTTAAATACAAAACTATATCATTTATATAAACAGAACAATCTTTAACATCACACAATACTTGATTTACTTATCTTTGGATAGTACTTCCACTATTTTTCATACCAAAGGGCGACACTTTATACTGATACAAACCATCCATAGTTACAAATGCAGAAATTTCTTTGCTCTTTCAGTCAAAGGTACTTCCCAATACCCTTTCAATAAAAAACTAACTTACAAATTTAGCATCCCCTATCTGATCAATACAAACATCCACTCTTGGAATAGGTTACGAATCAGCTTTGGTGATCTTATTTTCCTTTCTGTACTTATTTTCTCATTCTCTCTCTCTCTCTCTCTCTCTCTCATTCTAGGATTCACTGTAATACATCGGTTCTCCTAGGATCATCAAAATACAAACACCTAAACTCGTTCATTATTTGTATGATCTCATCACTTCTTTCTCGCAGTTTCTAAATGATCAAGATTCATTTTCAAATTAACTAACTCATCCGATCTTTTAAAGTTTGTCTTCACTTCCATCCACATCCTCTGCATCATCAGACATAACTCATGCACAATACACATATTCAACCTCATCTTCCTTTGCAGAATTTCTATCATGATAAGGTTTTTTTCATGCTTAGCACAACTGGCTTGGCTTGCGTCTTTCTGGAGTATTTATAATGTAGTCCAAATCATCCACTCTTTTCTCAATAACCCAGGGACCATAAAATCTTGCTCTCAGAGGATTTCCTGTCTAAGGCAATAATACCAACACTCGATCACCTGGTTTGAACTCTGCTCCTAGATTTTTTGTCATGCCATACTTTCATATCTTCTTGACACTTTTTGAAATTTACTGCAGCGATCTCTCAAGCCCTACACAATTTGTTGTTAAAACTTGATACATACTTCAATAATCCGGAGAATCACTCTTCCCTATCCACTTCTCTTTCAAAATACTCAATGGACCTCTTATTTCATGTCCATGCACTAACTCAAATGGATTATAACCTGTAGACTCTTGTATTGTATCTCTGACGGTAGACAATGCTAAAGGTAGACCCTTCACCCCAGTCTACTGATAATCCGTCACAATACATTCTTAAAGTATTTTTCAAAGTCTAATGGAATCTCCACAACTCCTTGGCTCATTGGGTGACAAGCACTTGACATCTTTATGCGTTACGTGTAACCCCTTTAATAATTTCATAAAATATTCCTGAAGTGAAATTACTTCCTTGATCTGACTGTATGATTTTAGGGATACCCACCAAGGAGAAATATTTCACTAATTCTCTTACAATATTTCTTCTTAGAATGTATGCTATGTAAAGGTAATGCTTGTGGAAATCTGGTAGATGCACACATTATTGTCGATGAATACTGATTTCCTTTACGTGTTTTTGGTAGAGGACATACACAATCAATTACAATTTTGCTAAAAGGTTCACAAAAAACAGAATTGGCTGCAATGATGCTGGCTGTATAGTCTGGTTGAGTTTACATACTCTTTGACATAATTCACAAGTCTTACAATTAATGGAATACATCTTTTTTCATATTTGGCGAATAAAATGAGTCAATAAACTATCATTTGCCTTCCTAACTCCCAAATGTCCAGACAAACAAGAACTCTGAGATAAATTGATAACATGTACCACATAATTCTTTGGAACTAGAATCAGCTTTCTGACCTCCCAGTGACCAGATGTTGGAACATAAGCAGGCCTCCACTTTCTCATTAACACACCATATTGTACATAAAATCCAACTGACACATCACTCTCACTCTCATTTCTAGCAGCTTTACCCCAACATTCTTTCAAACTCTCATCACCCTTTCAGTAACTTTGTCAATTCTTCCTCATCCACAACAAATCTGAAAATACATCAATTTTCAATTCCATAGTGCTCTTCTCATTTCCAAATTCTACTTATTATCTCCAGTTATATACTCATTATTAAATAATTGATGTAAATCACATTCAACTTCTCTCTTCAACATTGACCTGGTCACAACGCAAGCTGGATAAACCATTTCACAACACTGTACATTACTATCAGTCTGATTCTCTATAGTTTAATCTGTCATGTGGTTCACCTTTACAAGAGTATCCACATCAAATGGATTACTGCTCATAATACGTTCTGAGACTAATTTGTCAGTCAAATTATTTCCCAATAGCATGTGTACTCCAAGCATAGGAAATTCTTCACACGGCCACTCACAAAACCACTCTCAAGATTAATATAATGCAGCGGGATAGGCTTGCCTAACAATAACACTCATATTTATTTTTCCCCAGAGTAAGACTCCTTTTTCCACTCTAATACACCTTTCAGAATTAAACTCTGTCACTCCAGTATCTCTTAACATTAAAATTTCTTCTCAGGACTACCTTTAATTCCAACCTTTCCTTCAGTAATATATGGCGCATGGATTGCAGATTTTGGTTTATTCACATTATACGCATTACTTCTTATCCTGTCTCTGTTCCCTAGCAACAGTTAACCCTATTGTATTTGGGGATTTTTGACACTGATATTTAGCATGACCAAATTCTACACATCCCAAACATTTCATTGGTGGTCTCTCCTGTCTACTAACATAAGGGTTATGACTACACTGAGGTCTTGAATACCTGTATAGTGTATGTCTTTGGAATATATTCCCTACATTGTTTTGTGGCTCATGATTAGGTGGATCTTCCACAATATAATGTTGACTAGGCTGCTGAACATTTGAAGAGTGTGGATGTTTATAAAGTTAGCCATGATTCTGTCTATTACTCTGTCTATCATACTTTGTTTCCTGGTTATTTCTTTCTTACAATATTTCTTAGCTAATTCTAGCTGATCAGCCATCCTGGCTGGTTCTGTCACATTTTTCACTCTACTCTGTATATTTCATATATTTCAGGTTGGATACCACTTTTGAACTGTTCCAAACAGAATGAGTTGTCTGTTTCTCCTTGGTCTCTGCTTCCTCAAACTTACGCCACCTATCGAATGTCATTCCATACTCTCTAGCCATTTCAAGATGCGTTCCTCCGCTAATTTTCTTGACGTCTCTAATCTTCCACTGTGCGTTTCTGCGTCCAATTCCACAATTTTTCATATTTCCTCCTTAACCCTTATAATCTACTGATTCCATTATACTAAGATATGCATACGCCTCTCTAGCCATACCACTCAATTTCATCCTATTCTTTAATGATTGCAAATTTTCAAGTTGAGTAAAGAAGTCCTCAGCCTTTTCTATAAACTCAGGTAACTGACTTACTTTATCATCTTTATCTCCAATTTTGCTTCTTGTGCCTGTTAAATCTATTTCTAATTGTCTAAGTCTTACCTCTTTATCTGCTTTAACTCACTCTTTTTCTATGTGTATTCTTCTTTTCTACCTGAATTTTCTTTTTACCTCTATTTGCATTTTCTTAAGTTCAAAATCTAACCTCAACCACTACATAGCCACTATTTTACTTATCTGTCCTTCAACATCACCACTATTTTCAACATATTCAGATTCCTTCACTATTGATAAGGACACCAATTGATCAATTACTTCTCTCTTCTTATCACTTTTGATATGTGTCCTCAGAGAAATTCCATAATTAGCTGCCACCTTATTCAGTTCATCTTTATTATACTGGTACAGAAAATGTGTATCCGGGTTACACTAAACTTCTTAAATTATTTGTCATGTTCAGATGAAATGTATATACAAGTATAAACACGTACTTGTTGAGAGAAATCTCCATTTATTACAAGATAGCACAGTATAATATTAACCCACAACACTTCGGTACAACTTAAATTACACTCACTTGGTTTCAGCTCCCAGTACACATGGTTTCACATCATCCTTCCTAGACAGTAGGTGTCACATATTCACCTCTCGGACAGGAGGCACCCCATGTTACGTATGCCTCATCCCTTACTTTAAAAGGGTGTATGATCAGCCCATAGACCCATCAAAACAGAACTCTAAAATAATGGCTTCTGTTTACAGAGATTTGGGGTAGACACAGATTCCCTTGCCATATGGCTATTATCTCCTGAGAGCTGACGGACGTTAGATATGTATAGACTTTAGCTTCTTGTAAAGCTAGTCAAATATCAAACAGTGGTAAAAAGCTATAAATATATATTTACAATAGCAAAAATGAATATGTGCTCTCTCTGAACATAGAAACACAATTTAATCTAAATACATTGATCTCCCCCTACTTTATTTTACTTAACAAATCTTAGGCAAATAACTGGCTTCAAATCTAAAATATACGTATCTGAAATAATTGAGATGTGGAAAGATTAACTTCATAGATTTCCCAACAGCATTGTACGATATCTTACTCGAGCCATTTTAGAGAGAGAGAGAGAGACTAACAGCTTCTAAACATTCCAACACTTTTTCTATTTTAAACATTCCAACACTTTTTCTATTCAAATAATTTCATTTTGTCTCTTCCATCTTCGTTGCTCTTCCATCATTTGTAATGATAATGAAAATATCTTGTATTAATCTGTCTATAATGTAATAAAAAAATTATATGTTGTAACATACGATAATATCACTCTTCAAAAGAATATAATGTACCCTGGATGATGTAACTTACAAAACTGAACATATCATTCCCAAAGAAAACTAAGCAAACTAAATTGATAACTGAAACGATCATTGGTAAAGAGGGGATATAACTATAACAGGAATGACAAAGATTTTGAGCGATCGGGGCCTGAACATGCAGACAGGTGAGAGGCGTGCAAGCAATAGAGTGAAATGGAGCGATGTGGTATACCGGAGCCGACGTGCTGTGGATAGACTGAAAGAGGGCATGTGAAACGTCTGGGGTAAACCATGGTAAGGTGCCTGGGTTCATGATGTGGATAGGAGTTGAGGTTTCGGTGTATTACACATGACAGCTAGAGACTGAGGGTAAACCAATGTGGCCATTTTTGTCTCTTTTCCTAGCTCTACCTCGCTGACGCAAGGGTGGCGATACTGTTCCCTGTAGGGTGGGGTGGCGCCGAGAATGGATGAAGGCAAGCGAGGATTAGATATCAACTGACTGTTATGTTTCTCTCTTGTGTTTCCCCTGATGATGTGATTATTACACGAAAGTGCACTTCGGAACTTATCGTGTTTCATTTTCCCCGGGAACTCATAGGAATATATATATATATATATATATATATATATATATATATATATATATATATATATATATATATATATATATATATATATATTTCTTTTTCTTTCATACTATTTGCCATTTCCCGCGATAGCGAGGTAGCGTTAAGAACAGAGGACTGGGTCTTTGAGGGAATATCCTCACCTGGCCCTCTTCTCTGTTCCTTCTTTTTGGAAAAAAAAAAAAAAAAAAAAAAACGAGAGGGGAGGATTTCCAGCCTCCCGCTCCCTTCCCTTTTAGTCGCCTTCTACGACACGCAGGGAATACGTGGGAAGTATTCTTTCTCCCCTATCCCCAGGGAAATATATATATATATATATATATATATATATATATATATATATATATATATATATATATATATCCCTGGGGATAGGGGAGAAAGAATACTTCCCACGTATTCCCTGCGTGTCGTAGAAGGCGACTAAAAGGGGAGGGAGCGGGGGGCTGGAAATCCTCCCCTCTCACTTTTTTTTTAATTTTCCAAAAGAGAAGGGGAACAGAGAAGGGGCCCAGGTGAGGATATTCCCTCAAGGGCCCAGTCCTCTGTTCTCAACGCTACCTCGCTGATGCGGGAAATGGCGAATAGTATGAAAGAAGAAGAAAGATATATATATATATATATATATATATATATATATATATATATATATATATATATATATATATATATATATATATATATATATATATATATATATATATATATATATATATATTTACCCCTGGGGATAGGGGAGAAAGAATACTTCCCACGCATTCCTCACGTGTCCTACAAGGCGACTAAAGGGGACGGTAGCGGGAGGCTAGAAACCCTCCCCTACTTGTATTTTAACTTTCTAAAAGGGGAAACAGAAGGAGTCACGCGGGGAGTGCTCATCCTCCTCGAAGGCTCAGATTGGGGTGTCTAAATATGTGTGGATGTAACCAAGACGAGAAAAAAGGAGAGATAGGTAGTATGTTTGAGGAAAGGAACCTGGATGTTTTGGCTCTGAGTGAAATGAAGCTCAAGGATAAAGGGGAAGAGTGGTTTGGGAATGTCTTGGGAGTAAAGTCAGGGATTAGTGAGAGGACAAGAGCAAGGGAAGGAGTAGCACTACTCCTGAAACAGGAGTGGTGGGAGTACGTAATAGAGTGTAATAAAGTAAACTCTAGATCGATATGGGTAAAACTGAAAGTTGATGGAGAGAGATGGGTGATTATTGGCGCATATGCACCTCGGCATGAGAAGAAAGATCATGAGAGGCAAGTGTTTTGGGAGCAGCTGAATGAATGTGTTAGTGGTTTTGATGCACGAGACCGGGTTATAGTGATGGGTGATTTGAATGCAAAGGTGAGTAATGTGGCAGTTGAGGGAATAATTGGTATACATGGGGTGTTCAGTGTTGTAAATGGAAATGGTGAAGAGTTTGTAGATTTATGTGCTGAAAAAAGACTGATGATTGGGAATACATGGTTTAAAAAGAAAGATATACATAAGTATACTTATGCAAGTAGGAGAGAGAGAGTTATTGGATTACGTGTTAATTGACAGGCGCGCGAAAGAGAGACTTATGGATGTTAATGTGCTGAGAGGTGAAACTGGAGGGATGTTTTAATTATTATCTTGTGGAGGCGAAGGTGAAGATTTGTAGAGGTTTTCAGAAAAGAAGAGAGAATGTTGGGGTGAAGAGAGTGGTGAGAGTAAGCGAGCTTGGGAAGGAGACTTGTGTGAGGCAGTACCAGGAGAGACTGAATACAGAATGGATAAAGGTGAGAACAAAGGACGTAAGAGGAGTGGGGGAGGAATGGGATGTATTTAGGGAAGCAGTGATGGCTTGCGCAAAAGATGCTTGTGGCATGAGAAGGGTGGGAGGTGGGCAGATTAGAAAGGGTAGTGAGGTAGGATGAAGAAGTAAGATTATCAGTGAAAGAGAAGAGAGAGGCATTTTGACGATTTTTGCAGGGAAATAATGCAAATGAGTGGGAGATGTATAAATGATAGAGGCAGGAAGTCAAGAGAAAGGTGCAAGAGGTGAAAAAGAGGGCAAATGAGAGTTGGGGTGAGAGAGTATCATTAAATTTTAGGGAGAATAAAAAGATGTTTTGGAAGGAGGTAAATAAAGTGCGTAAGACAAGGGAACAAATGGGAACTTCAGTGAAGGGGGCTAATGGGGAGGTGATAACAAGTAGTGGTGATGTGAGAAGGAGATGGAGTGAGTATTTTGAAGGTTTGTTGAATGTGTTTGATGATAGAGTGGCAGATATAGGGTGTTTTGGTCGAGGTGGTGTGCAAAGTGCGAGGGTTAGGGAAAATGATTTGGTAAACAGAGAAGAGGTAGTAAAAGCTTTGCGGAAGATGAAAGCCGGCAAGGCAGCGGGTTTGGATGGTATTGCAGTGGAATGTATTAAAAAAGGGGGTGGCTGTATTGTTGACTGGTTGGTATGTATGTATGTATGTATGTATGTATGTATGTATGTATGTATGTATGTATGTATGTATGTATGATTCATGGTGAGGTGCCTGAGGATTGGCGGAATGCTTGCATAGTGCCACTGTACAAAGCCAAAGGGGATAAGAGTGAGTCCTCAAATTACAGAGGTATAAGTTTGTTGGGTATTCCTAGTAAATTATATGGGAGGGTATTGATTGAGAGGGTGAAGGCATGTACAGAGCATCAGATTGGGGAAGAGCAGTGTGGTTTCAGAAGTGGTAGAGGATGTGTGGATCAGGTGTTTGCTTTGAAGAATGTATGTGAGAAATACTTAGAAAAGCAAATGGATTTGTATGTAGCATTCATGGATCTGGAGAAGGCATATGATAGAGTTGACAGAGATGCTCTGTGGAAGGTATTAAGGATATATGGTGTGGGAGGCAAGTTGTTAGAAGCAGTGAAAAGTTTTTATCGAGGATGTAAGGCATGTGTATCTGTGGGAAGAGAGGAAAGTGATTGGTTCTCAGTGAATGTAGGTTTGCGGCAGGGGTGTGTGATGTCTCTATGGTTGTTTAATTTGTTTATGGATGGTGTTGTTTGGGAAGTGAATGCAAGAGTTTTGGAGATAGGGGCAAGTATGAAGTCTGTTGTGGATGAGAGAGCTTGGGGAGTGAGTCAGTTGTTGTTCGCTGATGATTCAGCGCTGGTGGCTGATTCATGTGAGAAACTGCAGAGGCTGGTGACTGAGTTTGGTGAAGTGTGTGAAAGAAGAAAGTTGAGAGTAAATGTGAATAAGAGTAAGGATATTAGGTACAGTAGGGTTGAGGGTCAAGTCAGTTGGAAGGTAAGTTTGAATGGAGAAAAACTGGAGGTAGTGAAGTGTTTTAGATATCTGTGAGTGGATTTGGCAGCGGATGGAACCATGGAAGCGGAAGTGAATCATAGGGTGGGGGAGGAGACGAAAATTCTGGTAGCCTTGAAGAATGTGTGGAAGTCGAGAACATTATCCCAGAAAGCAAAAATGGCTATGTTTGAAGGAATAGTGGTTCCACCAATGTTGTATGGTTGCGAGGCGTGGGCTATGGATAGAGTTGTGCGCAGGAGGGTGGATGTGCGGGAGATGAGATGTTTGAGGACAATATGTGGTGTGAGGTGGTTTGATCGAGTAAGTAATAATAGGATAAGAGAGATGTGTGGTAATAAAAAGAGTGTGGTTGAGAGAGCATAAGAGGGTGTTTTGAAGTGTTTTGGTCACATGGAGAGAATGAGTGAGGAAATATTGACTAAGATGATATATGTGTCGGAGGTGGAGGGAACGAGGAGAAGTGGGAGACCAAATTGGAGGTGGAAAGATGGATTGAAAAAGACTTTGAGTGATCGGGGCCTGAACATGCAGGAGGGTGAATGGCGTGCAAGGAATAGAGTGAATTGGAACGATGTGGTATTCCGGGGTCGACGTGCTGTCAATGGATTGAACCAGGGTATGTGAAGCGTCTGGGGTAAACCATGGAAAGTTGTGTGGGGCCTGGATGTGGAAAGGGAGCTGTGGTTTCGGGCATTATTGCATGACAGCTAGAGACTGAGTGTGAACGAATGGGGCCTTTGTTGTCGTTTTCCTAGCGCTACCTCGCACACATGAGGGGGGAGGGTGTTGTTATTCCATGTGTGGCGAGGAGGCGATGGGAATGAATAAAGGCAGACAGTATGAATTATGTATATGTGTATATATGTATATGTCTGTGTGTATATATATGTATACATTGAGATGTATATGTATGTATATTTGCGTGTGTGGAAGTGTATGTATATACATGTGAATGTGGGTGAGTTAGGCCATTCTTTCGTCTGTTTCCTTGCGCTACCTCGCTAACGCGGGAGATAGCGACAAAGCAAAGTAGATGAATGAATAAATATATATATATTCATCTATTTTTTATTTATTTATTTTGCTTTGTCGCTGTCTCCCGCATTAGCGAGGTAGCGCAAGGTAACAGACGAAAGAATGGCCCAACCCGCCCACATACACATGTATATACATACACATCCACACACGCAAATATACATACCTATACATCTCAATGTACACATATATATACACTCACAAACATATACATATGATAGAGTTGATAGAGATGCTCTGTGGAAGGTATTAAGAATATATGGTGTGGGAGGAAAGTTGTTAGAAGCAGTGAAAAGTTTTTATCGAGGATGTAAGGCATGTGTACGTGTAGGAAGAGAGAAAAGTGATTGGTTCTCAGTGAATGTAGGTTTGCGGCAGGGGTGTGTGATGTCTCCATGGTTGTTTAATTTGTTTATGGATGGGGTTGTTAGGGAGGTAAATGCAAGAGTTTTGGAGATAGGGGCAAGTATGAAGTCTGTTGGGGATGAGAGAGCTTGGGAAGTGAGTCAGTTGTTCGCTGATGATACAGCGCTGGTGGCTGATTCATGTGAGAAACTGCAGAAGCTGGTGACTGAGTTTGGTAAAGTGTGTGGAAGAAGAAAGTTAAGAGTAAATGTGAATAAGAGCAAGGTTATTAGGTACAGTAGGGTTGAGGGTCAAGTCAATTGGGAGGTGAGTTTGAATGGAGAAAAACTGGAGGAAGTAAAGTGTTTTAGATATCTGGGAGTGGATCTGGCAACGGATGGAACCATGGAAGCGGAAGTGGATCATAGGGTGGGGGAGGGGGCGAAAATTCTGGGGGCCTTGAAGAATGTGTGGAAGTCGAGAACATTATCTCGGAAAGCAAAAATGGGTATGTTTGAAGGAATAGTGGTTCCAACAATGTTGTATGGTTGCGAGGCGTGGGCTATGGATAGAGTTGTGCGCAGGAGGATGGATGTGCTGGAAATGAGATGTTTGAGGACAATGTGTGGTGTGAGGTGGTTTGATCGAGTGAGTAACGTAAGGGTAAGAGAGATGTGTGGAAATAAAAAGAGCGTGGTTGAGAGAGCAGAAGAGGGTGTTTTGAAATGGTTGGGGCACATGGAAAGAATGAGTGAGGAAAGATTGACCAAGAGGATATATGTGTCGGAGGTGGGGGGAACGAGGAGAAGAGGGAGACCAAATTGGAGGTGGAAAGATGGAGTGAAAAAGATTTTGAGTGATCGGGGCCTGAACATGCAGGAGGGTGAAAGGAGGGCAAGGAATAGAGTGAATTGGAGCGATGTGGCATACCGGGGTTGACGTGCTGTCAGTGGATTGAATCAAGGCATGTGAAGCGTCTGGGGTAAACCATGGAAAGCTGTGTAGGTATGTATATTTGCGTGTGTGGACGTATGTATATACATGTGTATGGGGGGGGGGGTTGGGCCATTTCTTTCGTATGTTTCCTTGCGCTACCTCGCAAACGCGGGAGACAGCGACAAAGTATAATAAAAAAAAAATATATATATATATATATATATATATAAATTTATATATATATATAGATTTATTTATATATATATATCTATATCTATATATATATATATATATATATATATATATATATATATATATATATATATATATATATATATATTATATATATATATATATATATATATATATATATATATATATATATATATATATATATATATATATATATATATTTTTTTTTTTTTTTTTTCTTTTTTTTTTCTTATACTTTGTCGCTGTCTCCCGCGTTTGCGAGGTAGCGCAAGGAAACAGACGAAAGAAATGGCCCCCCCCCCATACACATGTACATACACACGTCCACACACGCAAATATACATACCTACACAGCTTTCCATGGTTTACCCCAGACGCTTCACATGCCTTGATTCAATCCACTGACAGCACGTCAACCCCTGTATACCACATCGCTCCAATTCACTCTATTCCTTGCCCTCCGTTCACCCTCCTGCATGTTCAGGCCCCGATCACACAAAATCTTTTTCACTCCATCTTTCCACCTCCAATTTGGTCTCCCTCTTCTCCTCGTTCCCTCCACCTCCGACACATATATCCTCTTGGTCAATCTTTCCTCACTCATTCTCTCCATGTGCCCAAACCATTTCAAAACACCCTCTTCTGCTCTCTCAACCACGCTCTTTTTATTTCCACACATCTTTCTTACCCTTACGTTACTTACTCGATCAAACCACCTCACACCACATATTTTCCTCAAACATCTCATTTCCAGCACATCCATCCTCCTGCGCACATCTCTATCCATAGCCCACGCCTCGCAACCATACAACATTGTTGGAACCACTATTCCTTCAAACATACCCATTTTTGCTTTCCGAGATAATGTTCTCGACTTCCACACATTTTTCAAGGCTCCCAAAATTTTCGCCCCCTCCCCCACCCTATGATCCACTTCCGCTTCCATGGTTCCATCCGCTGACAGATCCACTCCCAGATATCTAAAACACTTCACTTCCTCCAGTTTTTCTGCATTCAAACTCACCTCCCAATTGACTTGACCCTCACCCCTACTGTACCTAATAACCTTGCTCTTATTCACATTTACTCTTAACTTTCTTCTTCCACACACTTTACCAAACTCAGTCACCAGCTTCTGCAGTTTCTCACATGAATTAGCCACCAGCGCTGTATCATCAGCGAACAACAACTGACTCACTTCCCAAGCTCTCTCATCCCCAACAGACTTCATACTTGCCCCTCTTGCCCCTCCCTAACAACCCCATCCATAAACAAATTAAACAACCATGGAGACATCACACACCCCTGCCGCAAACCTACATTCACTGAGAACCAATCACTTTCCTCTCTTCCTACACGTACACATGCCTTATATCCTCGATAAAAACTTTTCACTGCTTCTAACAACTTGCCTCCCACACCATATATTCTTAATACCTTCCACAGAGCATCTCTATCAACTCTATCATATGCCTTCTCCAGATCCATAAATGCTACATACAAATCCATTTGCTTTTCTAAGTATTTCTCACATACATTCTTCAAAGCAAACACCTGATCCACACATCCTCTACCACTTCTGAAACCGCACTGCTCTTCCCCAATCTGATGCTCTGTACATGCCTTCACCCTCTCAATCAATACCCTCCCATATAATTTACCAGGAATACTCAACAAACTTATACCTCTGTAATTTGAGCACTCACTCTTATCCCCTTTGCCTTTGTACAATGGCACTATGCAAGCATTCCGCCAATCCTCAGGCACCTCACCATGAGTCATACATACATTAAATAACCTTACCAACCAGTCAACAATACAGTCACCCCCTTTTTTAATAAATTCCACTGCAATACCATCCAAACCTGCTGCCTTGCCGGCTTTCATCTTCCGCAAAGCTTTTACTACCTCTTCTCTGTTTACCAAATCATTTTCCCTAACCCTCTCACTTTGCACACCACCTCGACCAAAACACCCTATATCTGCCACTCTGTCATCAGACACATTCAACAAACCTTCAAAATACTCATTCCATCTCCTTCTCACATCACCGCTACTTGTTATCACCTCCCCATTTACGCCCTTCACTGAAGTTCCCATTTGCTCCCTTGTCTTACGCACCCTATTTACCTCCTTCCAGAACATCTTTTTATTCTCCCTAAAATTTACTGATAGTCTCTCACCCCAACTCTCATTTGCCCTTTTTTTCACCTCTTGCACCTTTCTCTTGACCTCCTGTCTCTTTCTTTTATACTTCTCCCACTCAATTGCATTTTTTCCCTGCAAAAATCGTCCAAATGCCTCTCTCTTCTCTTTCACTAATACTCTTACTTCTTCATCCCACCACTCACTACCCTTTCTAAACAGCCCACCTCCCACTCTTCTCATGCCACAAGCATCTTTTGCGCAATCCATCACTGATTCCCTAAATACATCCCATTCCTCCCCCACTCCCCTTACTTCCATTGTTCTCACCTTTTTCCATTCTGTACACAGTCTCTCCTGGTACTTCCCCACACAGGTCTCCTTCCCAAGCTCACTTACTCTCACCACCTTCTTCACCCCAACATTCACTCCTCTTTTCTGAAAACCCATACTAATCTTCACCTTAGCCTCCACAAGATAATGATCAGACATCCCTCCAGTTGCACCTCTCAGCACATTAACATCCAAAAGTCTATCTTTCGCACGCCTGTCAATTAACACGTAATCCAATAACGCTCTCTGGCCATCTCTCCTACTTACATAAGTATACTTATGTATATCTCGCTTTTTAAACCAGGTATTCCCAATCATCAGTCCTTTTTCAGCACATAAATCTACAAGCTCTTCACCATTTCCATTTACAATACTGAACACCCCATGCATACCAATTATTCCCTCAACTGCCACATTACTCACCTTTGCATTCAAATCACCCATCACTATAACCCGGTCTCGTGCATCAAAACCGCTAACACACTCATTCAGCTGCTCCCAAAACACTTGCCTCTCATGATCTTTCTTCTCATGCCCAGGTGCATATGCACCAATAATCACCCACCTCTCTCCATCAACTTTCAATTTTACCCATATTAATCGAGAATTTACTTTCTTACATTCTATCACATACTCCCACAACTCCTGTTTCAGGAGTATTGCTACTCCTTCCCTTGCTCTTGTCCTCTCACTAACCCCTGACTTCACTCCCCAGACATTTCCAAACCACTCTTCCCCTATATATATATATATATATATATATATATATATATATATATATATATATATATATATATATATATATATATATATTTATATCTTTCTTTCATACTATTCGCCATTTCCCGCATTAGCGAGGTAGCGTTAAGAACAGAGGACTGGGCCTTTGAGGGAATATCCTCACCTGGCCCCCTTCTCTGTTCCTTCTTTTGGAAAATCAAAAAAAAAAAAAAAATGAGAGGGGAGGATTTCCAGCCCCCCGCTCCCTTCCCTTTTAGGATAGGGGAGAAAGAATACTTCCCACGTATTCCCTGCGTGTCGTAGAAGGCGACTAAAAGAGGAGGGAGAGGGAGGCTGGAAATCCTCCCCTCTCGTTTTTTTTTTTTTCCTTTTTTTTTTTTTCCAAAAGAAGGAACAGAGAAGGGGGCCAGGTGAGGATATTCCCTCTAAGGCCCAGTCCTCTGTTCTTAACGCTACCTCGCTAATGCGGGAAATGGCGAATAGTATGAAAGAAAGAAAGAAAGAAAGATATATATATATATATATATATATATATATATATATATATATATATATATATATATATATATATATATATATATATATTATCCCTGGGGATAGGGGTGAAAGAATACTTCCCACGTATTCCCTGCGTGTCGTAGAAGGCGACTAAAAGGGGAGGGAGCGGGTGGCTGAAAATCCTCCCCTTTCTTGTTTTTTTTTTAATTTTCCAAAAGAAGGAACAGAGAAGGGGGTCAGGTGAGGATATTCCCTCTAAGGCCCAGTTCTCTGTTCTTAACGCTACCTCGCTAACGCGGGAAATGGCAAATAGTATGAAAAAAAAAAAATATATATACATATATATATATATATATATATATATATATATATATATATATATATATATATATATATATATATATATATATATATATATATATATATATATATATTCCTATGAGTCCACGGGGAAAATGAAACACGAAAACTTTCGTGTAATAATCACATCATCAGGGGAGACACAAGAGAGAAATATAACAGTCAGTTGATATACATCGAAGAGACGAAGCTAGGACGCCATTTGGTAAACATGTGATTGTCCAAAACATACAACGAATGTTCATAAACTTATCATTTTACAAATCTTATCAACAATAAAGTTGTCTAATTTGTACAGACCATCACTAATATTAAGATTATAATTCTTTGTGTATTTCATAATAGAAGATTCAATGATATTTCTCTTGGTAATAGAGTTAGAGTTAACAACAGAGATGGCGTTACTCCAGTCAATACAATGATCATAGTTTTTAACATGATTAAACAAGGCATTTGATTCTTGTCCCGTTCTTATACTATATTTATGTTGCTTAAGTCTAACAGAAAGATCCTTACCAGTCTGACCAATATAGAATTTATCACAGTTTCCACAAGGAACTTTATAGATGCAACCAAGAGAATTTTCTGTTGAATTCCTGATTAAGATATTCTTTATAGTATTATTGTTGCTAAAGGCAACATTTACATTAAAGGATTTAAGCAACATGGGAAGCAAAGTGAAATTATTATTAAAAGGGAGAACTAAAAGATTCTTGGTGTCAATGGGAGGTTTGGGCTCAACTCTATAAAATGATTTCTTTGCTAACTTAAGGGATTTATCAAAGAAAGATCTAGGGTACTTTAACTTAGATCCAATAGAATATATCTTCTCAAACTCATCATCAATAAACTCTGGACTGCAAATACGTAATGCCCTTAGGAACATAGATTGAAATGATGATAATTTAACTCTGTCATGCTGAGATGAGTAATAATGGATATATGAGCATACATTGGTGGGTTTTCTGTATATGCTAAACTTAAACTTGTTTCCTTGTCTATGGATCATGCAATCTAAAAATGGTATCATACCATCATTTTCATTTTCTACAGTAAATTTGATGGAAGGTACTAAATTGTTAAGTAAGGGGAGAAATATTTGTAAATTTTCATTTGTTGGCCAAACACAAAGAACATCATCTACATACCTAAAACAAATTGCATTAGAAGGTAAGATATCCTTTAGTAATTTTGTTTCAAAAAATTCCATACAAAGATTACTTAGTACAGGTGAAAGAGGGTTACCCATTGCCATACCAAATTTTTGAGCATAATAATCTCCATTAAATTGAAATACACAGTCTTTTATACACAATTTTATCAGTTCAATGAAATTAGACTTTGAAACCGGTAAATGAATATCATCCAAGACATCAAATGAATATTCTAAAAGGTCATCAACTGGAACTTTAGTGAAAAGTGAGGAAACATCAAAGCTAACTAGTTTGAAGTCAAAATCAATATTGATATTGTTTAGCTTGCTGACTAAATCTACATTGTTTATGATATTAGAATTTGATACCTTACCCACTAAAGGGCTTAATAAGGAAACTAACCATTTTGATGATTTATATGTGATGGAGCCTACTGAACTCACTATAGGTCTTGCTGGAAAATTTTGTTTATGTGTTTTGATAAGTCCATACATATATGGTAATGAAGGGGACAAAGATGACTAATTTTTGATAAGAGAAATGTTACCTTTCAACAACAACTTCATTTCTTTATTGAAGTGAGAATTAACTGCTTCTAAGGGATTTTTACTAAGTTTAGAATATGTTGTGTTATCATTTAGAAGATCATTCATTTTAGATAGATAGTTACTTTTGTCTAAAATCACAACAGTGTTAGCCTTATCTGCTTTAGTAATATGTATATCCTTGTCTTTTTTTAAGGTGTTTATAGCTCTTATGGATCTTTTAGGGCTCACGTTTGTGTGCAACAGGGTCTACAACGGTCATTTCCTATAAGGCCCACATAGCCAGCAGAAAGCATTTTACCGAACCTAATTGTACAACGCGGAGGTATATGAATACGAACAAAGTGCTTTGAACTAGCACCTTCACAGAACATACAAACGTCCAAAATACTCCTATTCACATATACTCTCAACTCTCCTCTTTCACACACTTTACCAAACTGTCACCATCCTCTGCAGTTTCTTACCCGAATGAGCCACCAGCGCTGTATTATCAGCGAACAACAACTGACTCACTTCCCAAGCCCTCTCTTGAACAGCAAATTGCATACTTGCCCCTCTCTCCAGCCTTTCACCCTCTAGTATGTTCCTTCCACCTCCAATTTGGTCTCCCACTTCTCCTTGTTCCTTCCACCTCTGACACATATATTCTCTTTGTCAATCTTTCCTCACTCATTCTCTCCACGTGATCAAACCATTCCGCCACACTCTCTTCTACTCTCTCAACCACACTTTTTTTTACTACTACACATCTCTCTTACCCTTTCATTGCATACTCGATCAAACCACCTCATACCACATATTGTCCTCAAACATTTCATATCCAACACATCCACCCTCCTCCGCACAACCCTATCTATAGCCCATGCCTCGCAACCATATAACATTGTTGGAACCACTATTCCTTCAAATATGCCCATTTTTGCTCTCCGAGATAACGTATTCACCTTTCACACGTTCTTCGACGCTCCCGGAACCTTCACCCCTACCCCACCCTTTGACTCACTTCCGCTTCCATGGTTCCATCCGCTGCCAAATCCACTCCCAGATATCTAAAACACTTCACTTACTCCAGTTTTTCTCCAGTCAAACTTTCCTCTCAATTAACTTGTCCCTCAACCCCACTGAATCTTGCTATCATTCACATTCACTCTCAACTTTCTTCTTCCACAAACTTTACCAAACTCATTCACCAACTTCTGCAGTTTCTCACCCGAATCAGCCACCAGAGCTGTATCATCAGCGAACAACAACTGACTCACTTCCCAAGCCCTCCCATCCACAACAGACTGCATACTTGCCCCTCTTTCCAAAACTCTTGCATTCACCTCCCTAACACCCCATCCATAAACAAATTAATCAAGCACCCCTGCAGCAAATCGACATTCACTGGGAACCAATCACTTTCCTCTCTTCCTACTCGTACACATACCTTACATCCTTGGTAAAAACTTTTCCCTTCTTTTAGCAGCTTACCTCCTGTACCACATACTCTTAAAACCTTCCACAAAGGATCTCTATCAGCCCTATTATATGCCTTCTTCGGATCCATAATTGCTTCATAGATATCCATCTGTTTTTCTATGTATTTCTCACATACATTCTTCAAAAACAGCTGATGCACACATCCTCTACCACTTCTGAATCCACATGCCTTTGCCCTCTCAATCAATACCCTCCCATATATTATCCCAGGAATACTCAACAAACTTATGCTTCTGTAATTTGAACATTCACCTTTATCCCCTTTGCCTTTGTACTATGGCACTATGCATGCATTCCGCCAATCCTCAGGCATTTCACATACACACATTGAATACATACACTGAATATCCTTACCAACCAATCAACAACAGTCACCCTCTTTTTTGAAAAATTCCACTGTAATACCATCCAAACCCGCTTTCTTGCCGGCTTTCATCTTTCCGTTCGTGTGGATGAATTCCATCACCCCTTTTTGGTCGACAGTTTTCTGGGCACTGGACAACACACACACGAATATACACAGTAAAAATGTGGAAACTGTGTCGTCACTTAGAATATGATTGCCCGCAGTAAATGTCTATACGCAAGTATTGTGTTATGTCATATAGTTTTCACAGGTGCATTTGTATTAATGACAGCTTATGAAGGTTAAATTCTTATGTACATCACAAGAGATGAGTGGAGGACGAGGGAGATAAAGAGATGGTTCTAAACTAGGTGGAGACTAGAGGGTGATGTCAAGTGCTTAGTTCCCGCTCTGCTATGGAAGTTGAGTATAAGCCATTTGTTAATATACATATTGATTAAATGTCATATATGGTAAACATACGAAATCTTCACTGTGCATTTATGTGATGTCGACCGATTACTTTCATTAAATACCAAACATCATATCGCAGTATATTGTACTTAAAACGAAAACTGTTTACTCCCAGTCTCCTATCCCTACCTTTAGGTGACTGACGTAAGCGCTAATGATAACAGTTATGGCTGATGAGATTTTATGCATAATTATACAGTATATCCTCTGTAAGTGATACTCTGCATTTGTATAGGTTCAGTATCATTGATGCATACTAAAGCTTGGTAAACTACTCAACAAATATATAAACCACAGTGTTAGTATCAGTAATGTTACCCATTTCCAGGAAGTCAGGGGAAAAGCACCTAAACAAACTTAGCAAAACCATATTACAACAGATCCCCCACACTTCTTTCTCTCTCTTTCTCATTAACACCTGCACATATCAATTTAGAGAATAAATCCTAATGTACTGTAAATCTAGGGTTGCATGGTATAATCCAGTGGAGTCATATTCATAAATGATAACCAAAGAGCTGACTTGATATGTCCTAATTTTTGCCTTTATACTATTCTATCCTAAACCAAACGTGCTAATTACGTTATTTAACCCAATGCGACGTGATGCAATTTTGTGATCAGGGAAGTAGCAGCTCCGTATGTTTTACTGGTTCCGTGCTGAAATGTGGTGACAACCAGCAATCTAAACCCACCAGCATAATGAAATCTTGTGGCACATAAATCATAAAGTATGCAATGTGCGAAAGTATACAGTAATATAGATGCTTTCTTTGTAGAATAAGTAATAATTTTCATGGATGACATGCGCTATATTGTGACACTGTTTAGCGAACATGTAAACAAAGTGCTAAACAGACACATCAGTAAAACAAATTGTATTAATGATATTCATTTTGTTGTAAATGTAAATGACAGATACAACACAACAGTAATCATAAGCAGCTCATTTATTGTGGTGATTACATCCAATAATGTCTAATACTACGTTATGCAAACATGTTTTTAATGAGAAAAATATGTAAAGCAAATATCATTAATACCAGTAAGAAATTTGTCATGTAAATACTGATAAGAACAACACATTACAATATGTAAAGTATTGAAAAGAAACATTAAAACATTGAATACTGATAATAACAACATATTACTATATGTAAAGTATTGAAAAGAAACATTAAAACATTAAATACTGATAATAACAACACATTACAATATGTAAAGTATTGAAAAGAAACATTAAAACATTAAATACTGATAACAACAACACATTACAATATGTAAAGTATTGAAAAGAAACATTAAAACATTAAATACTGATAAGAACAACACAACAATATGTAAAGTATTGAAAAGAAACATTAAAACATTGAATACTGATACTAACAACATATTACTATATGTAAAGTATTGAAAAGAAACATTAAAACATTAAATACTGATAATAACAACACATTACAATATGTAAAGTATTGAAAAGAAACATTAAAACATTAAATACTGATAACAACAACACATTACAATATGTAAAGTATTGAAAAGAAACATTAAAACATTAAATACTGATAACAACAACACATTACAATATGTAAAGTATTGAAAAGAAACATTAAAACATTGAATACTGATAACAACAACACATTACAATATGTAAAGTATTGAAAAGAAACATTAAAACATTAAATACTGATAAGAACAACACATTACAATATGTAAAGTATTGAAAAGAAACATTAAAACATTAAATACTGATAATAACAACATATTACAATATGTAAAGTATTGAAAAGAAACATTAAAACATTAAATACTGATAATAACAACACATTACAATATGTAAAGTATTGAAAAGAAACATTAAAACATTAAATACTGATAACAACAACACATTACAATATGTAAAGTATTGAAAAGAAACATTAAAACATTAAATACTGATAACAACAACACATTACAATATGTAAAGTATTGAAAAGAAACATTAAAACATTAAATACTGATAATAACAATATATTAGAATATGTAAAGTATTGAAAAGAAACATTAAAACATTAAATACTGATAATAACAACATATTAGAAAATGTAAAGTATTGAAAAGAAACATTAAGACGGATCATATTAATAACGTTATCTTCATGTTGATCGTTAATAATCGTGATATTCGACATGAAAATAATGATTAATGGATAGTATACACAGCTTACCATGAACTGCACCACAGTATACACAGCTTACCATGAACTGCACCACTTCTTCAGTCACATGCACCCAACCAAACCAACAGTATAAATTACATCATTTTTCTCATTACCTTTCTCTGAACATCTAGTTCATGATATTACAGACGGACCAAGCGATTAATGTTATCCTCATTCCCAATTTGCTTCAATTATTGCATTTAGCCTTTTTGGAACTGAGTCAGCAAGACGTTGACAAAAGTTATAAATTTTCCCATTCGACAGTGGCATGATTTACTATAGCTGTCTGATTTCGTTCGTCTTGTGTATCCCATGTTCTCTCCATCATTGACCATAGGCTTTCAATTACTCTGATGTCACATCCTATGGTTGGCCTCATCATCTGGATGTTCAGCAAACCAATCCCTGACCAAGTGGCTGTTCTGGATGGGGCTTTTATCATGAAGAAATTGAACTGGGTTAGGAACACGAATAGCTGTAGCACGAATGGAGGGGATGAATATTTCAAGAATCTGTACATATTTCTCTGAATTAAGAAAACCGTCTATTCGTGTGAAGTCTTCTAGTGCCCCAGACCCCATCCAACTAGGAAGCTCAGATTACAGTGTCCACTTCTCAATTTCTGTATGTTCTTTTCTACTTACTTGGAGTTCAGAGGTCGCCAACAGACACGAGCCTTTGCAGCAGTTGTCATGAACGATTTTTCGTCTGTTCAGATCACCGAGTTCCAAGAATATGCTTTATGCTCATTACGGGTATAGTGTCTAGCAAATTACACTCGTGCTTCCTTATTTGCCTGCGCTAGTTTTTCCCTCTTAGCTGCGATACAACATCTTATACCGTACTCCTTAAGATAATATCTCGTTGTTTCAGGATCACACGGTAAACCCAGCATCTGAGTTATGTCAAAAGTTGATGCAAGCTGATCATCCTCAGGAGTTACCAATCGTCGTCGACCACTTCTTGGACGGGTCGCTACAGTTCCCTCCCCATCTGATCGCAGTTTCCACTTAGTCACAGTTTTTAACGTTGAGCCCTATGGCTCATGCGTCCCTTATGTCAATGATGGCTCTACGTTTCCTAATAACCTCGGGAAGGTCTGCACGGTGTATCGGCCTATGAACTCTCTGTTGGATCCGACGTCAACGAACTAGGTCCATTCTGCAATACATAAATATTGCTGTTACCCCATGTGGTACAGAACGGGTTTCCAACATATAATCCCCGTCGACTATTCACTTAGCCTTACACATTACTCAGTGTCAGTTCATTTTAGATTAGGATATGGTGACATTGCAACTTAGCACAGTATTGAATAATGAGCCAGAATTCCTTATTTCTAGATTTGCCATTCTAAGTAATTTCATATTTGATTATGTTAGATTAGATGGAGGATGTTTCGTGTGTGACGTTTCAAGGCGATCATTAAGTGGGAGGTAGTAGGGAGAGAAGTAATGGCAGTTGTGTGCTTAAAACTTGGCCGTTTTAAGATTATAGACGTATACAACACTAGAAATAGGATTTAAAAGGGTTATATTTGAATCATAATCATCCATTAGATTACTGTGTTATGGAGAATATTGCCAATTGTGTGCTTCAGAAATGACAATTTCAGAGACAAAGTCATCATACAATACGTAAATTCTACATATGATATAACAGTTTCGTCTCAAATAATATCTTTTTACACTTGGTTAGGTTACTACAAATTAAGATATGTTGGCTGCAAGAGTAATTACGCAGAAGTTAGGTTTTCTGTGACGACTGTGCGTGGCGTGGCATGGGGAGATTAAAAACTTTTTGTAATCAAGAAGGTTATGTTAGGTTAGTTTAGCTTAGGTTACTTTGTGTTCAAGAGTATAAAGAAAATATCATTTACTACAAAAATATTATGACATTCAGGAACAGAAGTTTTAAATTGATGACTGGACGCTGTCTCCAGCAGTGGTTGTCTAAAGCTCACATTTCCCTGAGTGGGGTTAGGTGAACAGGTTAGACATGCAGTTATATGCCACCGATGATTGAGAATACAGGTTATAACATAATTATTTCCCGCAATATTATTACTATAAATTGACTCAGGCTCATAAATGTGACTGGTGTGAGGATCATATCAACATAATATTCATTACGGTTAACAAAGAATTACTCAAACATCAGGTCCTGTGTAAACTACATAACTCTCATAACATTTACTCTGTAGTAAGTGAAAACGCAATTAGCTCATACGGTAGTCAGCTAAAGAAGGAGGAAGGCGGAGCTATTGGGTTTGCGAGATGCCACGCTCGTCTCGCCTCGCCTCGCTTTCAAGCCTGGTTCCACCCACCCACCTTCACACACACACACAGCCTAGTGGCCCACCCCTCCACACTATATTCGACATTAGCAACTATATGAGCATATGAGAGTCCGACCCACCAGCATAACCACACCACATCACTTACACACACAGCCTTCCCTATTGTTAGCCCACACGTCCATACCACAACATCAACACCAAGTGCATTTATGAATCTGAATCAATTTCTAGTGATATTACTGCGGCCTATAGTTATGTCATAACCTGTGTTTTCAATCACTGGCGGCATATAATATCACAAATATACGGCGATAGACTTACTTCAACAGTTTCCTGTAGTTATTACGTGAATATTTTCTCACCTGCTTCATGATTTTGCTTCAGTAGACTATTCCATTATAACTTTTGCCAGCTCAGACTGCTTCACTGCTCACCGTTTCGAGTCTTGGTTTACGTAGAATGTTTGATTACCTATTGTTCAGATTTGGTTTTCGTTGGATATATGAAGGAATATATGACGAAGATATGCGAAACAACTCTGCGTTTGGCTCTTAATTGTTTATATTATGATTTATGTGGATACGAAGCAAGTTTTCGAAACTATTCGAATACATCTCGACTTGCATTACCGTTGTCACTAATCCCCTGCGGTGGACACTACCGTGCTAGTCAAACGTTCTGCAGCATGAGTTGCGATTTTCAACGGCTGTCTAAGGTTTGCACCATGTCTGTCTTGGACAGAAAGATGAGAAAGAAAAGATTCACTAATAAATTGCATATACGACGACCCGCAGCTTTCAAGTAGCGAATCAGTAGCATATGAGCTGCGACCGACAACAATAGAGGTGACAGTTTTCAAGAGGTGATTAGTAAGAAGGAAAAGGATAGGAGGCGATAGCTAGTGAAACAAAGTGAAGGAAGCGATAGTGACGAGATCCAGAGCAACTGGAAGAAAAAGAATGCATACGTAGAAGAAAGCAGAAATAATATTGTAACTTGGAACCGGACGCAGCAGGTTGGTCGACTGAATCCTGGTGACAGAATCAATGTGACGAGTAACCCGGGTGGAGTAAACAGCCATGTAGGAGGAGATTGAACTTTCCAAGTGACTTACGCATGACATTGTATGAGCGGTTGCTGTGGCCTGCTAAGCTGGGAGGGCAATATGAAAAGTTTGAACCTCTCCTTAAAGAAGGTCGTAATAAGTTCTATCTGACTGTAGCTGGGGATGAAGCAGTAAAGTTTCTGACGACGACAGGGTTTGAGGAGATGATGTTAAGAACAACACAACTGGGTGATTGTATTCATGTATCCGGTTATACTGGATCCTGATTTCCTTCTTGATGGTATACGATTCGCGTGGACAAAGGAGACTTTCCCGAGAAGATATTCATCTCTGGAATAGGATATGAGAGAATTAAAAAGTTCATTGAACAGCTTGTTTTGTGTTACAAGTGCAGTAGATGGGACCATATGGCTTGGAAATGCCAAAATAAATATCGTTGTCGTGACTGTGGGAAAAATCATAATTCTATGAAATGTGGAAACAAAATAAAGTCTATGCAACGTGATGCGCCGTCCTGTTACAATTGTGGCGGTGCACATAATGCAGGTTCACCAGTTTGCAGGAGACCACAGGTGCGGGTGCCTGGTGGCAGACCATGGAAGAAGTGCAGCAGCGGGAAAGGCAGGATGGACGAGGAGTTACAAAAAAGGCAACTCTACCTTCAATTGAGAACGTGTGTAAGAAGAGAATGGAACAGAATGACACGTTGAAGGTGACAAGAAATGATGCAAGAGCTGCACCGAAAACTACTCCAAAAGAAAAGATAAATGACAAACTCACTGATGTGGCATTTCAACTCCGGCAAGAAATTCAGGCACTTAGGAAAAAGGTAGAGGACAATCAGAATTTAATTGCCAATTTTTGTGATTATAGAATGGTGGATGGGAGGAAAAAAGAGAGAAGGCTAAAAATAACAGTGATAAATACTGACAAACCATCCTCGCTCTAGGGGAGCAGAAATGTGGACATTAGGAGAGATAACCCGCAGGTGGGCTGACATCAACTTGCGGGAAAGATGTGATGGAACAATTTGTGAATGAGGGAGCGAGGTTAGATTTAGTCGTAAATAGGAAAAATGGAAGACCATAGACTAAGTATCCTTTCATGGAATGCAATTAGCTTACATGGATGTTATAGCTCTACAAGAAACGGGCACAGAGGATGGTAGTTTAATGAATTTGTGTGATTATATCGTCAGTGTTTCCGTTTATCAGATGATAAAAAAAATGATACAAGAAGACTGTTAACTTATGTTAGGATAAATGTGCCGGTTAAATTGGTGTTAACTAACAAGCAGAATGAAGTTGAAAGTTTGTGTGTTAAAGTCAACCTCCTCCGGAGATCTATATGTATTGTCACTATGTATATCCTCAAAGTTTGGATATTGACGATATGTCAGAGTGTCTTGGTTGGTGATACTAATAGAAGACATGAAGTACTGTAGGACCCAGTAGTATCAATGGTTGAAGATGTTTACACTTTCTAGAGGAGTTTGATGATGTTCAGATATTGTGTGACGATGAGCTTACCAATACATGTGGAGGAAGATTGAAGTATGCGGTACCCTTTAATACAGGTGGAATGAGGATGAGTGCCGAGATAGCTGGGGATTAGTTCAGTGATCACTTTGCATTGCGAGTCATTGCAGATGTCAATAAGATAGAGAAAATTATTGAGCATACAAGATACTGTTTCTTGGATGACAAAAAGGAGGAATTGATAGATACTGTATAGGATTTGTGTACAGGCTATGTAGATAGCTTTTTTTTTTTTTATTTATTTCGTATCATTGATTCTGTGCTAATGACCAAAAATTGTAGGCATAAAGGAGAAATTAATAATTGAAAACATAATGTGTAATTTAAAGACATGCTAATACAGGGTTGGAATAGATTTAAGAGAACAAGTTTGTTGGATGATTGATAATAGATTTAACAAATTCTTGCACAGTACAAAAACTTTGCACTAAGGTTGTAACATCCTCGTAATGAGTTCAGTCGATTTCAAATGAGCGCCATTGTTTGTTTGTTTTCTTTGATTTTTGTAATTCTTTTTTAACTGTTAATCCCACTGGGGGATGATGAAGATGAGGAGGGGGGTAGTATGCTATCTCATCTTTTTAATGTAAATATGTCAATGAGTATTTCAATTTCAACTGATCACTTGCTTAATGAAAACTTAGACATCGAAGGGGCTTTAACCTTCATATCTTATCATACAACATCAAATATGTAACTGATTATGACTACCGATAACGCATGATTGACAAACATTATCTTTTCTTACTTTATTACATTAACGTCACACTACCGCCGTGTGCATTGGTGTGTGACATGTTACGTCGTTATACAGACTCGCCGTCCAGAAACTTGAAAGGGGTGGGGACTCCAGAGGCCCACATACACAAGGGCCCACACGAACATTTATGAGTGACTGTACGCGTATATGCGTGTATGTATATATGTGTGTATAGAAGTGGATTGGCTTTTCTTCGTCTGTTTCCAGGTGCTCTCTCGCTAACGCGGGAAGCAGCGTCCTTTCCACATGGAAATGAAACACAATAAGTTCATAAGTGCACTTTCGTGTAATGTTCACATCATCGGGGAAGATACAGGAAAAAATATAACAGTTATATACAACGAAGAGACGTAGGTAAGACGCCATTTGGTAAACAAGTGACTACCCGAATGGAAGTCGGGTGTGTTCAAGTCTGGCAACATACGTATCATACAATTCATCATGTGGACAAGGAAGGGATCTGTTTACAAATTTTATCCAAAGTATAGCTATCACACTAGTCCGTAATTATATGAAAGTGAAATCGCACTTCGGTAGGAGTTCATACAATTTTATTTAACATGCAATTTTTCTATACATGTGGCACGACAAGTTTCTTGGAGACAATCCACCTCATCAGATGCCAGTACTTAACAAAATTATTTCCGCTGCCCAACACCATTCTGAATAGACCAAGCGCTGTCTGCTTTGAATAACCTAACCGATGTAAGCCACGTGGCGGGGGTTGACCTGGTTAGCTAGGCGTGTCTTGAATAGCTTTTTATGTTTTCATTTTTTGTCAATTCTTTCTTAATGATTTGGGCTTCAAAATTGCATAGAGACAAATCAAAGTTCATAGTGTTACCAGTTAAAACAGATTTAACGACGCGTATGGCATAATCAGCAGATGGGTACAGAATAACGGGGTTTTCAGGATCTATGGGAGTGATGGTTCTCATGACATTGTTTACCGATCGTATTTTTGTGGTCATCCCTGCCGACTGAATGACTGTACCAATAACACTTCTCCGTTACAGTTTTTCCTGTTAAGCCTATATAGATATCTTGACATACCTTATATCTGACGGCATAAACACTCCCAGTTGCTGCATGATTTGGCCTACTATTTATTAAGGTTTTACTAATGGTGTTATTGTACTGGAAAACATTACAAGCACTTTTTTTTAGAACATGTCTTAGAATAGATTATGAAACTGGAATTGGTCTACTACCATCTAGGACTCGTGACTGGAGCAAGGCAGTACAGTGGCTTGACAGAGTGGTGAGCACGAACTCAGAAGATGAGGATGGTAACTTTGATGGTAACAATGCATGACCCGCAGTACCAGCTAGTGGCTAAACAAGCAACAATGGACTCAACTGGTGGTTTTTACCTTCCAAAGGATCCAAGTAAAGCTGGTGATGTGTTCAATTGGGCTGCAGAATTGGCAACAGAAGCCATGAAGGGTAAACTGGCCTCCAAGTAGTTCATGTTGGCAGAGGAAGCTTGGGCAGAATGTGAAGAATTATAAAGGAAAATGATTTCTGGAGAGTAATTCTGAAGTGCCATTAAGTGTATTGTTGATACTGTAGTACAGGCAATAAGGAGTAAAAATATATATAGTGTATTTCAATCAGTTTGACTCCTAGCTATGTACAGTGTCGTACACATAGTACTATCGTTATTATAGATAAAGTATAACTTTACATGTATATGTACATACATACATATAGGTGTTACTGGAACCACCTGCTTGAGGTTACACAGGGAGTGAAAAGTGACCTTTGGCAAAGCTTTATCATTGGGAATACAGTCTCATCAAAAACTTCTCTCTCCAAAGGAGTTTACATTTCCCTCCTACTGTAAGCAGCACAGCCTTAGGCTTCAGGAACTTTAGAAAGGTCTTGGAATAATCATTGATAATATTTGTGTCTATAATATCTCTGTGACAAATGAGACTATAGGTTGTGGATGAAAAGACGGAGATGGGTAGGAATGGTTGAATGTTCTAACATTGCGACCCACAGTGTCTTCTTCGGAGAGCTGAGCATTAAACTGTTCCTGCCCATTTCTTGTGTTTTCAGCAACCCCTTACTCTCTCATATATATATATATATATATATATATATATATATATATATATATATATATATATATATATATTTTTTTTATTATACTTTGTCGCTGTCTCCCGCGTTTGCGAGGTAGCGCAAGGAAACAAACGAAAGAAATGGCCCAACCCCCCCCCATACACATGTATATACATACGTCCACACACGCAAATATACATACCTACACAGCTTTCCATGGTTTACCCCAGACGCTTCACATGCCTTGATTCACTCCACTGACAGCACGTCAGCCCCGGTATACCACATCGCTCCAATTCACTCTATTCCTTGCCCTCCTTTCACCCTCCTGCATGTTCAGGCCCCGATCACACAAAATCTTTTTCACTCCATCTTTCCACCTCCAATTTGGTCTCCCTCTTCTCCTCGTTCCCTCCACCTCCGACACATATACCCTCTTGGTCAATCTTTCCTCACTCATTCTCTCCTTGTGCCCAAACCACTTCAAAACACCCTCTTCTGCTCTCTCAACCACGCTCTTTTTATTTCCACACATCTCTCTTACCCTTACGTTACTCACTCGATCAAACCACCTCACACCACACATTGTCCTCAAACATCTCATTTCCAGCACATCCATCCTCCTGCGCACAACTCTATCCATAGCCCACGCCTCGCAACCATACAACATTGTTGGAACCACTATTCCTTCAAACATACCCATTTTTGCTTTCCGAGATAATGTTCTCGACTTCCACACATTCTTCAAGGCTCCCAGAATTTTCGCCCCCTCCCCCACCCTATGATCCACTTCCGCTTCCATGGTTCCATCCGCTGCCAGATCCACTCCCAGATATCTAAAACACTTCACTTCCTCCAGTTTTTCTCCATTCAAACTCACCTCCCAATTGACTTGACCCTCAACCCTACTGTACCTAATAACCTTGCTCTTATTCACATTTACTCTTAACTTTCTTCTTCCACACACTTTACCAAACTCAGTCACCAGCTTCTGCAGTTTCTCACATGAATCAGCCACCAGCGCTGTATCATCAGCGAACAACAACTGACTCACTTCCCAAGCTCTCTCATCCCCAACAGACTTCATACTTGCCCCTCTTTCCAAAACTCTTGCATTTACCTCCCTAACAACCCCATCCATAAACAAATTAAACAACCATGGAGACATCACACACCCCTGCCGCAAACCTACATTCACTGAGAACCAATCACTTTCCTCTCTTCCTACACGTACACATGCCTTACATCCTCGATAAAAACTTTTCACTGCTTCTAACAACTTTCCTCCCACACCATATATTCTTAATACCTTCCACAGAGCATCTCTATCAACTCTATCATATGCCTTCTCCAGATCCATAAATGCTACATAGAAATCCATTTGCTTTTCTAAGTATTTCTCACATACATTCTTCAAAGCAAACACCTGATCCACACATCCTCTACCACTTCTGAAACCGCACTGCTCTTCCCCAATCTGATGCTCTGTACATGCCTTCACCCTCTCAATCAATACCCTCCCATATAATTTGCCAAGAATACTCAACAAACTTATACCTCTGTAATTTGAGCATATATATATATATATATATATATATATATATATATATATATATATATATATATATATATATATATATATAAATTGAAAGTTGATGGAGAGAGGTGGGTGATTATTGGTGCATATGCACCTGGGCATGAGAAGAAAGATCATGAGAGGCAAGTGTTTTGGGAGCAGCTAAATGAGTGTGTTAGCGGTTTTGATGCCCGAGACCGGGTTATAGTGATGGGTGATTTGAATGCAAAGGTGAGTAATGTGGCAGTTGAGGGAATAATTGGTATGCATGGGGTGTTCAGTGTTGTAAATGGAAATGGTGAAGAGCTTGTAGATTTATGTGCTGAAAAAGGACTGATGATTGGGAATACCTGGTTTAAAAAGCGAGATATACATAAGTATACTTATGTAAGTAGGAGAGATGGCCAGAGAGCATTATTGGATTACGTGTTAATTGACAGGCGTGCGAAAGAGAGACTTTTGGATGTCAATGTGCTGAGAGGTGCAACTGGAGGGATGTCTGATCATTATCTTGTGGAGGCTAAGGTGAAGATTAGTATGGGTTTTCAGAAAAGAAGAGTTAATGTTGGGGTGAAGAAGGTGGTGAGAGTAAGTGAGCTTGGGAAGGAGACCTGTGTGAAGAAGTATCAGGAGAGACTGTGTACAGAATGGAAAAAGGTGAGAACAATGGAAGTAAGGGGAGTGGGGGAGGAATGGGATGTATTTAGGGAATCAGTGATGGATTGCGCAAAAGATGCTTGTGGCATGAGAAGAGTGGGAGGTGGGCTGTTTAGAAAGGGTAGTGAGTGGTGGGATGAAGAAGTAAGAGTATTAGTGAAAGAGAAGAGAGAGGCATTTGGACGATTTTTGCAGGGAAAAAATGCAATTGAGTGGGAGAAGTATAAAAGAAAGAGACAGGAGGTCAAGAGAAAGGTGCAAGAGGTGAAAAAAAGGGCAAATGAGAGTTGGGGTGAGAGACTATCAGTAAATTTTAGGGAGAATAAAAAGATGTTCTGGAAGGAGGTAAATAGGGTACGTAAGACAAGGGAGCAAATGGGAACTTCAGTGAAGGGCGTAAATGGGGAGGTGATAACAAGTAGTGGTGATGTGAGAAGGAGATGGAATGAGTATTTTGAAGGTTTGTTGAATGTGTCTGATGACAGAGTGGCAGATATAGGGTGTTTGGGTCGAGGTGGTGTGCAAAGTGAGAGGGTTAGGGAAAATGATTTGGTAAACAGAGAAGAGGTAGTAAAAGCTTTGCGGAAGATGAAAGCCGGCAAGGCAGCAGGTTTGGATGGTATTGCAGTGGAATTTATTAAAAAAGGGGGTGACTGTATTGTTGACTGGTTGGTAAGGTTATTTAATGTATGTATGACTCATGGTGAGGTGCCTGAGGATTGGCGGAATGCGTGCATAGTGCCATTGTACAAAGGCAAAGGGGATAAGAGTGAGTGCTCAAATTACAGAGGTATAAGTTTGTTGAGTATTCCTGGTAAATTATATGGGAGGGTATTGATTGAGAGGGTGAAGGCATGTACAGAGCATCAGATTGGGGAAGAGCAGTGTGGTTTCAGAAGTGGTAGAGGATGTGTGGATCAGGTGTTTGCTTTGAAGAATGTATGTGAGAAATACTTAGAAAAGCAAATGGATTTGTATGTAGCATTTATGGATCTGGAGAAGGCATATGATAGAGTTGATAGAGATGCTCTGTGGAAGGTATTAAGAATATATGGTGTGGGAGGCAAGTTGTTAGAAGCAGTGAAAAGTTTTTATCGAGGATGTAAGGCATGTGTACGTGTAGGAAGAGAGGAAAGTGATTGGTTCTCAGTGAATGTAGGTTTGCGGCAGGGGTGTGTGATGTCTCCATGGTTGTTTAATTTGTTTATGGATGGGGTTGTTAGGGAGGTAAATGCAAGAGTCTTGGAAAGAGGGGCAAGTATGAAGTCTGTTGGGGATGAGAGAGCTTGGGAAGTGAGTCAGTTGTTGTTCGCTGATGATACAGCGCTGGTGGCGGATTCATGTGAGAAACTGCAGAGGCTGGTGACGAAGTTTGGTAAAGTGTGTGGAAGGAGAAAGTTGGGAGTAAATGTGAATAAGAGCAAGGTTATTAGGTACAGTAGGGCTGAGGGTCAAGTCAATTGGGAGGTGAGTTTGAATGGTGAAAAACTGGAGGATGTGAAGTGTTTTAGATATCTGGGAGTGGATCTGTCAGCGGATGGAACCATGGAAGCGGAAGTGGATCATAGGGTGGGGGAGGGGGCGAAAATTTTGGGAGCCTTGAAAAATGTGTGGAAGTCGAGAACATTATCCCGGAAAGCAAAAATGGGTATGTTTGAAGGAATAGTAGTTCCAACAATGTTGTATGGTTGCGAGGCGTGGGCTATGGATAGAGTTGTGCGCAGGAGGATGGATGTGCTGGAAATGAGATGTTTGAGGACAATGTGTGGTGTGAGGTGGTTTGATCGAGTAAGTAACGTAAGGGTAAGAGAGATGTGTGGAAATAAAAAGAGCGTGGTTGAGAGAGCAGAAGAGAGTGTTTTAAAATGGTTTGGGCACATGGAGAGAATGAGTGAGGAAAGATTGACCAAGAGGATATATGTGTCGGAGGTGGAGGGAACGAGGAGAAGAGGGAGACCAAATTGGAGGTGGAAAGATGGAGTGAAAAAGATTTTGTGTGATCGGGGCCTGAACATGCAGGAGGGTGAAAGGAGGGCAAGGAATAGAGTGAATTGGAGCGATGTGGTATACAGGGGTTGACGTGCTGTCAGTGGATTGAATCAAGGCATGTGAAGCGTCCGGGGTAAACCATGGAAAGCTGTGTAGGTATGTATATTTGTGTGTGTGGACGTGTGTATGTACATGTGTATGGGGGGGGTTGGGCCATTTCTTTCGTCTGTTTCCTTGCGCTACCTCGCAATACGCGGGAGACAGCGACAAAGTATAAAAAAAAAAAAAAAAAAAAAAAAAAAATATATATATATATATATATATATATATATATATATATATATATATATATATATTATATATGTATATATATATATATATATATATATATATATATATATATATATATATATATATATATATATATATATATATATATATATATATATATATATATTATCCCTGGGGATAGAGGAGAAAGAATACTTCCCACGTATTCCCTGCGTGTCGTAGAAGGCGACTAAAAGGGGAAGAGCGGGGGGCTGGAAATCCTCCCCTCTTATCATTTTTTTCTTTTTAATATTCCAAAAGAAGGAACAGAGAAGGGGGCCAGGTAAGGATATTCCCTCAAAGGCCCAATCCTCTGTTCTAAACGCTACCTCGCTAACGCGGGAAACGGCGAATAGTTTGAAAGAAAGAAATATATATGTATATATATATATATATATATATATATATATATGTATATATATATATATATATATATATATATATATATATATATATATATATATATATATATATATGTATATATATATATATATATATATATATATATATATATATATATATATATATATATATATATATATATATATATATATATATATACATATATATATATATATATTATATATATATATATATATATATATATATATATATATATATATATATACATATATATATATATATATATATATATATATATATATATATATATATATATATATATATATATATATATATATATATATATATATATATATATATATATATATATATATATATATATATATATATATATATATATATATATATATATATATATATATATATATATACACAATAGGCTTTCGGAATAAGAAATATTTTCACCATACCTTGACAGCTCCAACGATATGCTCTGTTCTTTTTCCTTTGTACGAATCTATGAATGCCTCCAAGTGTTCCAGTGACAGTCCAACCACAACAAACCTGAAAGGAAAAAGCATGTAAGTATGAGTAATAGAGAATATCGTAACATCTCTGGTGACCACTAGCTCTCATGTATATCTTTTTCTCTCGTCTCTGCAATTTCTGGCAATTGCAAATCTATCAGTTAAAATAGAGCATAACTCAGTTGTATATATTTCTTAGTAAAGAAGGCGGTAGCAGGCTGCATTAAAGTTTAAAGTTCCTTCCCCTCCCTATGGTGATACCTCCTCCATGAGAATATATATATGTTTACATGTTTACCAAATGAAGTCCTAGCTTCGTCTCTTCGATGTATATCAACTGATTGTTATATTTCTCTCTTGTGTCTCCCCTGATGATGTGATTATTACACGAAAGTGCACTTGGGAACTTTTTGTGTTTCATTTTTGCTGTGGACTCATAGGAATATCTTGATCACGCGCAAAATTGTGATACTTCCCAATATATATATATATATATATATATATATATATATATATATATATATATATATATATATATATATATATATATATATATATATATATATATATATGTTTTCTTTCGTACTATTCGCCATTTCCCGCGATAGCGAGGTAGCGTTAAGAACAGAGGACTGGGCCTTTGAAGGTATATCTTCACCTGGTCGCCTTCTCTGTTCCTTCTTTTGGAAAATTAGAAAAAAACGAGAGGGGAGGATTTCCAGCCCCCCGCTCCCTTCCCTTTTAGTCGCCTTCTACGACGTGTAGGGAATACGTGGGAAGTATTCTTTCTCCCCTATCCCCTATCTATCTATCTATCTATCTATTTATCTATATACATATATATATATATGTATATATATATATATATATATATATATATATATATATATATATATATATATATATATATATATATATATATATATATATATATATATATATATATATATATATATATATATATATATATATATATATATATATTTTTTTTTTTTTTTTTTCTTTTTTTATTGGCTTTGTCGCTGTCTCCCGCGTTTGCGAGGTAGCGCAAGGAAACAGACAAAAGAAATGGCCCAACCCCATACACATGTATATACATACACGTAAACACACACAAATATACATACCCATACATCTCAATGTACACATATATATACTCACACAGACACATACATATATACACATGCACACAATTCACACTGTCTGCCTTTATTCATTCCCATCGCCACCTCGCCACACATGGAATAAGATCCCCCTCTCCCCTAATGTGTGCGAGGTAGCGCTAGGAAAAGAAAACAAATGCCCCATTCGTTCACACTCAGTCTCTAGCTGTCATGCAATAATGCCCGAAACCACAGCTCCCTTTCCACATCCAGGCCCCACACAACTTTCCCATGGTTTACCCCAGACGCTTCACATACCCTGATTCAATCCATTGACAGCACGTCAACCCCGGTATACCACATCGATCCAATTCACTCTATTCCTTGCCCGCCTTTCACCCTCCTGCATGTTCAGGCCCCGATCACTCAAAATCTTTTTCACTCCATCTTTCCACCTCCAATTTGGTCTCCCACTTCTCCTCGTTCCCTCCACCTCCGACACATATATCCTCTTGGTCAAACTTTCCTCACTCATTCTCTCCATGTGCCTGCCCAAATCACTTCAAAACACCCTCTTCTGCTCTCTCAACCACGCTCTTTTTATTTCCACACATATCTCTTACCCTATTATTACTTACTCGATCAAACCACCTCACAACACATATTTTCCTCAAACATCTCATTTCCAGCACATCCACCCTCCTGCACACAACTCGATCCATAGCCCACGCCTCGCAACCATGCAACATTGTTGGAGCCACTATTCCTTCAATCATAGCCATTTTTGCTTTCCGAGATAATGTTCTCGACTTCCACACATTCTTCAAGGCTCCCAGGATTTTCGTCCCCTCCCCCACCCTATGATTCACTTTCGCTTCCATGGTTCCATCCCCTGCCAGATCCACTCCCAGATATCTAAAACACTTTACTTCCTCCAGTTTTTCTCCATTCAAACTTACCTCCCAATTGACGTGACCCTCAACCCGACTGTACCTAATAACCTTGCTCTTATTCACATTTACTCTTAACTTTCTTCTTTCACACACTTTACCAAACTCAGTCACCAGCTTCTGCAGTTTCTCACATGAATCAGCCACCAGCGCTGTATCATCAACGAACAACAAGTGACTCACTTCCCAAGCTCTCTCATCCAGAACAGACTGCATACTTGCCCCTCTTTCCAAAACTCTTGCATTCACCTCCCTAACAACTCCATCCATAAACAAATTAAACCACCATGGAGACATCACACACCCCTGAAGCAAACCTACATTCACTGAGAACCAATCACTTTCCTCTCTTCCTACACGTACACATGCCTTACATCCTCGATAAAAACTTTTCACTGCTTCTAACAACTTGCCTCCCACACCATTTATTCTTAGTACCTTCCACAGAGCATCTCTATCAACTCTATCATGTGCCTTTTCCAGATCCATAAATGCTACATACAAATCCATTTCCTTTTCTAAGTATTTCTCACATACATTCTTCGAAGCAAACACCTGATCCACACATCCTCTACCACTTCTGAAACCACACTGCTCTTCCCCACTCTGATGCTCTGTACATGCCTTCACCCTCTCAATCAATACCCTCCCATATAATTTACCAGGAATACTCAACAAACTTATACCTCTGTAATTTGAGCACTCACTCTTATCCCCTTTGCCTTTGTACAATGGCACTATGCACGCATTCCGCCAATCCTCAGGCACCTCACCATGAATCATACATACATTAAATAACCTTACCAACCAGTCAACAATACAGTCACCCCCTTTTTTAATAAATTCCACTGCAATACCATCCAAATCTGCTGCCTTGCCGGCTTTCATCTTCCGCAAAGCTTTTACTACCTCTTCTCTGTTTACCAAATCATTTTCCCTAACCCTCTCACTTTGCACACCACTCGACCAAAACACCCTATATCTGCCACTCTACCATCAAACACATTCAACAAACCTTCAAAATACTCACTCCATCTCCCTCTCACATCACTGCTACTTGTTATCACCTCCCCATTAGCCTCCTTCACTGAAGTTACCATTTGCTCCCTTGTCTTACGCACTTTATTTACCTCCTTCCAAAACATCTTTTTATACTCCCTAAAATTTAATGGTACTCTCTCACCACAACTCTCATTTGCCCTTTTTTTTCACCTCTTGCACCTTTCTCTTGACCTCCTGTCTCTTTCTTTTATACATCTCCCACACATTTGCATTTTTCCCGGCAAATATCGTCCAAATGCCTCTCTCTTCTCTTTCACTAATAATCTTACTTCTTCATCCCACCACTCACGACCCTTCCCTAAATACATCCCATTCCTCCCCCACTCCCCTTACCTCCTTTGTTCTCACCTTTTCCATTCTGTACTCAGTCTTTCCTGGTACTACCTCACACAAGTCTCCTTCCCATGCTCACTTACTCTCACCACCCTCTTCACCCCAACATTCTCTCTTCTTTTCTGAAAACCCATACAAAACTTCACCTTCGCCTCTACAAGATAATGATCAGACATGTCTCCAGTTGCACCTATCAGCACATTAACATCCAAAAGTCTCTCTTTCGCGCGCCTGTCAGTTAACACGTAATCCAATAACGCTCTCCGGCTATCTCTCCTACTTACATACGTATAATTATGTATATCTCGCTTTTAAACCAGGTATTCCCAATCACCAGTCCTTTTTCAGCACATACATCTACAAGCTCTTCACCATTTCCATTTACAACACTGAACACTCCATGTATACCAATTATTCCCTCAACTGCCACATTACTCACCTTTGCATTCAAATCACCCATCACTATAACCCAGTCTTGTGCATCAAAACCACTAACACACTCATTCAGCTGCTCCCAAAACACTTGCCTCTCATGATCTTTCTTCTCATGCCCAGGTGCATATGCGCCAATAATCACCCATCTCTCTCCATCAACTTTCAGTTTTACCCATATCAATCTAGAATTTACTTTCTTACATTGTATCACATACTCCCAATCTGAGCCTACGAGGGGGATGAGAACTCCCCGTGTGACCCCTTCTTCTATATATATATATATATATATATATATATATATATATATATATATATATATATATATATATATATATATATATATATATATATATATATTTTTTTTTTTTCATACTATTCGCCATTTCCCGCGTTTGCGAGGTAGCGTTAAGAACAAAGGACTGGGCCTTAGAGGGAAAATCCTCACCTGGCCCCCTTCTCTGTTCCTTCTTTTGGAAAATTAAAAAAAAACGGGAGGGAAGGATTTCCAGCCACCCGCTCCCTCCCCTTTTAGTTGCCTTCTACGATACGCAGGGAATACGTGGGAAGTATTCTTTCTCCCCTATCCCCTGGGATAATATATATATATATATATATATATATATATATATATATATATATATATATATATATATATATATATATATATATATATATATATATATATATATATGCCTCTCTCTTCTCTTTCACTAATACTCTTACTTCTTCATCCCACCACTCACTACCCTTTCTAATCAACCCACCTCCCACTCTTCTCATGCCACAAGCATCTTATATATATATATATATATATATATATATATATATATATATATATATATATATATATATATATATATATCCCTGGGATGGGGGAAAAAGAATACTTCCCACGCATTCGTCACGTGTCGTATTAGGCGACTAAAGGGGACGGGAGAGGGGGGCCGGAAATCCTCCCCTCCAAGTATTTTATTTTTCTAAAGGGGGAAACAGAAGAATGAGTCACGCGGGGAGTGCTCATCCTCCTTGAAGGATCAGATTGGGGTGTCTAAATGTGTGTGGACGTAACCAAGATGAGAAGAAAGGAGAGATAGGTACTATGTTTGAGGGAAGGAACCTGGATGTTTTGGCTCTGAGTGAAACGAAGCTCAAAGGTGAAGGGGAAGAGTGGTTTGGGAATGTCTTGGGAGTAAAGTCAGGTGTTAGTGAGAGGACAAGAGCAAGGGAACGAGTAGCACTGCTCCTGAAACAGGAGTGGTGGGAGTATGTGATAAAGTGTAAGAAAGTAAACCCTAGATTGATATGGGTAAAACTGAAAGTGGATAGAGAGAGATGGGTGATTATTGGTGCATATGCACCTGGGCATGAGAAGAAAGATCATGAGAGGCAAGTGTTTTGGGAGCAGCTGAGTGAGTGTGTTAGTAGTTTTGATGCAAGAGACCGGGTTATAGTGATGGCAGTTGAGGGAATAATTGGTGTCCATGGGGTGATCAGTGTTGTAAATGGAAATGGTGAAGAGCTTGTATATTTATGTGCTGAAAAAGGACTTGTGACTAGGAATACCTGGTTTAAAAAGCGAGATATAAATAAGTATACGTATGTCAGTAGGAGAGATGGCCAGAGAGTGTTATTGGATTACGTGTTAATTGATAGGCGCGCGAGAGAGAGACTTCTGGATGTTAATGCGCTGAGAGGTGCAACTGGAGGGATGTCTGACCATTATCTTGTGGAGGCGAAGGTGAAGATTTGTAGGGGTTTTCAGAAAAGAAGAGTGAATGTTGGGGTGAAGAGAGTGGTGAGAGTAAGTGAGCTTGGGAGGTAGACTTGTGTGAGGAAGTACAAGGAGAGCCTGAGTACAGAATGGAAAAAGGTGAGAACAAAGGAGGTAAGGGGATTGCGGAAGGAATGGGATGTATTTAGGGAAGCAGTGATGGCTTGCGCAAAAGATGCTTGTGGTATGAGAAGCGTGGGAGGTGGGTTGATTAGAAAGGTAGTGAGTGGTGGAATGAAGAAGTAAGATTATTAGTGAAAGAGAAGAGAGAGTCATTTGGACGATTTTTGCAGGGAAAAAATGCAAATGAGTGGGAGATGTACAAAAGAAAGAGGCAGGAGGTCAAGAGAAAGGTGCAAGAGGTGAAAAAGAGGGCAAATGAGAGTTAGGGTGAGAGAGTATCATCAAATTTTAGGGAGAATAAAAAGATGTTTTGAAAGGAGCTAAATAAAGTGCGTAAGACAAGGGAGCAAATGGGAACTTCAGTGAAGGGGGCTAATGGGGAGATGATAACAAGTAGTGGTGATGTGAGAAGGAGATGGAGTGACTATTTTGAAAGTTTGTTGAATGTGTTTGATGATAGAGTGGCAGATATAGGGTGTTTTGGTGGAGGTGGTGTGCAAAGTGAGAGAGTTAGGGAAAATGATTTGGTAAACAGAGAAGAGGTGGTAAAAGCTTTGCGGAAGATGAAAGCCGGCAAGGCAGTAGGTTTGGGTGGTATTGCAGTACAATTTATTAAAAAAGGTGGGTGACTGTATTGTTGAGTGGTTGGTAAGGTTATTTAATGTATGTATGATTGACGTTGAGGTGCCTGAGGATTGGCGGAATGCGTGCATAGTGCCATTGTACAAAGGCAAAGGGGATAAGAGTGAGTGCTCAAATTACAGAGGTATATGTTTGTTGAGTATTCCTGGTAAAGAATATGGGAGGGAATTGATTGAGAGGGTGAAGGCATGTATAGAGCATCAGATTGGGGAAGAGCAGTGTGGTTTCAGAAGTGGTAGAGGATGTGTGTATCAGGTGTTTGCTTTGAAGAATGTATGTGAGAAATACTTAGAAAGGCAAATGGATTTGTATGTAGTATTTATGGATCTGGAGTAGGCATATGATAGAGTTGATAGAGATGCTCTGCGGAAGGTATTAAGAATATATGGTGTGGGAGGCAAGTTGCTAGAAGCACTGAAAAGTTTTTATCGAAGATGTAAGGCATGTGTACGTGTAGGAAGAGAGGAAAGTGCTTGGTTCTCAGTGAATGTAGGTTTGCGGCAGGGGTGTGTGATGTCTCCATGGTTGTTAATTTGCTTATGGATGGAGTTGTTAGGGAGGTGAATGCAAATGTTTTGGAAAGAGGGGCAAGTATGCAGTCTGTTGTGGATGAAAGAGTTTAGGAAGTGAGTCACTTGTTGTTCACTGATGATACAGCGTTGTTGGCTGATTAATGCGAGAAATTGCAGAAGCTGGTGACTGAGTTTGGTAAAGTGTGTGAAAGAAGTTGAGAGGAAATGTGAATAAGAGCAAGGTTATCAGGTACAGTAGGGTTGAGGGTCAAGTCAACTGGGAGGTAAGTTTGAATGGAGAAAAACTGGAGGAAGTGAAGTGTTTTAGATACCTGGGAGTGGATCTGGCAGCGGATGGAACCATGGAAGCGGAATTGAATCATAGGGTGGGGGAGGGGGTGAAAATTCTGGGAGCCTTGAAGAATGTTTGGAAGTCGAGAAACGTATCTCGGAAAACAAAAATGACTATGTTTGAAGGAATAATTGTTCCAACAATGTTGTATGGTTGCGAGGCGTGGGCAATGGATAGAGTTGTGCGCAGGAGGATGGATGTGCTGGAAATGAGATGTTTGAGGACAATATGTGGTGTGAGGTGGTCTGATCAAGTAAGTAATGTAAGGGTAAGAGAGATGTGTGGAAATAAAAAGAGTGTGGGTGAGAGAGCAGAAGAGGATGTTTTGAAATGGTTTGGGCACATGGAGAGAATGAGTGAGGAAAGATTGACCGAGAGGATATATGTGTCAGAGGTGGAGGGAACGTGGAGAAGTGGGAGACCAAATTGGAGGTGGAAAGATGGAGTGATTTTGAGTGATCGGGGCCTGAATATGCAGGAGGGTGAAAGGCGCGCAAGGAATAGAGTGAATTGGAGCGATGTGGTATACCGGGGTTGACGTGCTGTCAGTGGATTGAATCGGGGCATGTGAAGCGTCTGGGGTAAACCATGGAAAGCTGTGTAGGTATGTATATTTTGCGTGTGTGGACGTATGTATATACATGTGTATGGGGTGGGTTGGGCCACATCTTTCGTCTGTTTCCTTGCGCTACCTCTCAAACGCGGGAGACAGCGACAAAGCAAAAAAAAAAAATATATATATATATATATATATATATATATATATATATATATATATATATATATATATATATATATATTTCGTGTAATAATCACATCATCACGGAAGACGCAGGAGATAAATATAACAGTCAGTTGATATACATCGAAGAGACGAAGCTAGGACGCCATTTGGTAAACATGTGATTGTCCAAAACATACAACGAGCGTTCATAAACTTATCATTTTACAAATCTTATCAACAATAAAGTTATCTAATTTGTACAGACCATCACTAATATTAAGATTATAATTCTTTGTGTATTTGATAATTGAAGATTCAATGATATTTCTCTTGGTAATAGAGTTAGAGTTAACAACTGAGATGTCGTTACTCCAGTCAGTACAATGATCATAGTTCTTAACATGATTAAACAAGGCATTTGATTCTTGTCCCGTTCTTATACTATATTTGTGTTGCTTAAGTCTAACAGAAAGATCCTTACCAGTCTGACCAACATAAAATTTATCACAGTTTCCACAAGGAACTTTATAGATGCAACCAAGAGAATTTTCTGGTGAATTCCTGATTAAGATATTCTTTATAGTATTATTGTTGCTAAAGGCAACATTTACATGAAAGGATTTAAGCAACATGGGAAGCAAAGTGAAATTATTATTGAAAGGGAGAACTAAAAGATTCTTGGTGTCAATGGGAGGTTTGGGCTCAACTCCATAAAATGATTTCTTTGCTAACTTAAGGGATTTATCAATGAAAGATCTAGGGTACTTTAACTTAGACCCAATAGAATATATCTTCTCAAACTCATTATCAATAAACTCTGGACTGCAAATACGTAATGCCCTAAGGGACATAGATTGAAATGATGATAATCTAACTCTGTCATGTTGAGATGAGTAATAATGGATATATGAGCATACATTGATGGGTTTTCTGTATATGCTAAACTTAAACTTGTTTCCTTGTCTATGGATCATGCAATCTAAAAATGGTAACGTACCATTATTTTCGTTTCTACAGTAAATTTGAGGGAAGATACTAAATTGTTAAGTAAGGGGTGAAATATATGTAAATTTTCATTTGTTGGCGAATCACAAAGAACATCATCTACATACCTAAAACAAACTGCATTAGAAGGTAAGATATCCTTTAGTCATTTTGTTTCAAAAAATTCCATATAAAGATTACTTAGTACAGGTGAAAGAGGGTTACCCATTGCCATACCAAATTTTTGAGCATAATAATCTCCATTAGATTGAAATACACAGTCTTTTATACACAATTTTATCAGTTCAATGAAATTAGACTTTGAAACAGGTAAATGAATATCATCCAAGACGTCAAATAAATATTCTAAAAGGTTATCAACTGGAACTTTAGTGAAAAGTGAGGAAACATCAAAGCTAACTAGTTTGAAATCAAAATTAACATTCTTCTCTCTTGAAATGCGAAAAGCCTCCTCCTTTTCGCATTTCAATAGAGAAGAGACGTGCCTTTCAAATGGCAATACCGACACACTGGAAGAACCGGATGTTTAACTATTGCTATGATGAATTAAGGAAAGAACGAAATAGGCTACAAGTGTCACTAAATGGTAAGTTGGACCATCTTATTGAAAACAGCGACTGGACCAAGAACACAAACCCATCTTTTGTAGTAAACCTGTCTAATAAACAACTACATAAAGATTCCTCGTGTGGATTAGGCTATGGGTTAAGTTTTGTGTGCTGTAACAGAGAAGCCAGCTGTGTTGATGTCACAAAGTCTTTTTGTAATTTAGAAAAATACAGTAATTTCAGTAATGATGATATTAATATCTGTAAGGGTTTAGTGTATGCCAGTTTGTCAAAACCAGTGGAAGCTAATTGTCTTAAAAGATTCATAAGAGCTATTAACATCTTAAAAAAAGACAAGGATATACATCTTACTAAAGCAGATAAGGCTAACACTGTTGTGATTTTAGACAAAAGTAACTATTTATCTAAAGTGAATGATCTTCTAAATGATAACACAACATAATCTAAACTTAGTAAAAATCCCTTAGAAGCAGTTGATTCTCACTTCAATAAAGAAATGAAGTTGTTGTTGAAAGATAACATTTCTCTTATCAAAAATTAGTCATATTTGTGTCCCCTTCATTGCCATATATGTATGGACTTATCAAAACACAAACAAAATTTTCCAACAAGACCTATAGTGAGTTCAGTAGGCTCCATCACATATAAATTATCAAAATGGTTAGTTTCCTTATTAAGCCCTTTAGTGGGTAAGGTATCAAATTCTAATATCATGAACAATGTAGATTTAGTCAACAAGCTAAACAATATCAATATTGATTTTGATTTCAAACTAGTTAGCTTTGATGTTTCCTCACTTTTCACTAAAGTTCCAGTTGATGACCTTTTAGAATATCTATTTGATGTCTTGGATGATATTCATTTACCTGTTTCAAAGTCTAATTTCATTGAACTGATAAAATTGTGTATAAAAGACTGTGTATTTCAATTTAATGGAGATTATTATCCTCAAAAATTTGGTATGGCACTTGGTAACCCTCTTTCACCTGTACTAAGGAATCTTTATATGGAATTTTTTTAAACAAAATTACTAAAGGATATCTTATCTTCTAATGCAATTTGTTTTAGGTATGTAGATGATGTTCTTTGTGTTTGGCCAACAAATGAAAATTTACAAATATTTCTCCCCTTCCTTAACAATTTAGTACCTTCCATCAAATTTACTGTAGTAAATGAAAATAATGGTATGTCACCATTTTTAGATTGCATGATCCATAGACAAGGAAACAAGTTTAAGTTTAGCATATGCAGAAAACCCACCAATGTATGCTCATATGTCCATCATTACTCATCTCAACATGACAGAGTTAAATCATCATCATTTCAATCTGTGTTCCTAAGGGCATTACGTATTTGTAGTCCAGAGTTTATTGATAATAAGTTTGAGAAGATATATTCTAATGGATCTAAGTTAAAGTACCATAGATCTTTCATTGATAAATCTCTTAAGTTAGCAAAGAAATCATTTTATAGAGTTGAGCCCAAACCTCCCATTGACACCAAGGATCTTTTAGTTCTCCCTTTTAATAATAATTTCACTTTGCTTCCCATGTTGCTTAAATCCTTTCATGTAAATGTTGCCTTTAGCAACAATAATACTATAAAGAATATCTTAATCAGGAATTCAACAGAAAATTCTCTTGGTTGCATCTATAAAGTTCCTTGTGGAAACTGTGATAAATTCTATATTGGTCAGACTGGTAAGGATCTTTCTGTTAGACTTAAGGAACATAAATATAGTATAAGAACGCAACAAGAATCAAATGCCTTGTTTAATCATGTTAAGAACTATGATCATTGTACTGACTGGAGTAACGCCATCTCAGTTGTTAACTCGAACTCTATTACCAAGAGAAATATCATTGAATCTTCTATTATCAAATGCACAAAGAATTATAATCTTAATATTAGTGATGGTCTATACAAATTAGATAACTTTATTGTTGATAAGATTTGTAAAATGATAAGTTTATGAACGCTCGTTGTATGTTTTGGACAATCACATGTTTACCAAATGGCGTCCTAGCTTCGTCTCTTCAATGTATATCAACTGACTGTGATATTTCTCTCCTGCGTCTCCCGTGATGATGTGATTATTACACGAAAGTGCACTTGGGAACTTTTCGTGTTTCATTTTCCCCGTGGAGTCATAGGAATATCTTGATCACGCGCAAAATTGTGATCCTTTCCAATATATATATATATATATATATATATATATATATATATATATATATATATATATATATATATATATATATATATATATATATATATGGCGTGCATAGTGCCATTGTATAAAGGTAAAGGGGATAAGAGTGAGTGCTCAAATTACAGAGGTATAAGTTTGTTGAGTATACTTGGGAAATTATATGGGAGTGTATTGACTGAGAGGGTGAAGGCATGTACAGAGCATCAGATTGGGGAAGAGCAGTGTGGTTTTAGAAGTGGTAGAGGATGTGTGGATCAGGTGTTTGTTTTGAAGAATGTATGTGAGAAATACTTAGAAAAGCAAATTGATTTGTATGGTTGTTTAATTTGTTTATGGATAGGGTTGTTAGGGAGGTGAATGCAAGAGTTTTGGAAAGAGGGGCAAGTATGCAGTCTGTTGGGGATGAGAGAGCTTGGGAAGTGAGTTAGTTGTTGTTCGCTGATGATACAGCGGTGGTGGCTGATTCATGTGAGAAATTGCAGAAGCTGGTGACTGAGTTTGGTAAAGTGTGTGAAAGAAGAAAGTTAAGAGTAAATGTGAATAAGAGCAAGGTTATTAGGTACAGTAGGGTTGAGGGTCATGTCAATTGGGAGGTATGTTTGAGTGGAGAAAAACTGGAGGAAGTAAAGTGTTTTAGATATCTGGGAGTGGATCTTGCAGCGGATGGAACCATGGAAGCGGAAGTGAATCATAGGGTGGGGGAGGGGGCGAAAATCCTGGGAGCCTTGAAGAATGTGTGGATGATCGAGAACATTATCTTTGAAAGCAAAAATGGCTATGTTTGAAGGAATAGTGGTTCCAATAATGTTCTATGGTTGCGAAGCGTGGGCTATGGATAGAGTAGTGCGCAGGAGGGTGGACGTGCTGGAAATGAGATGTTTGAGGACACTATGTGGTGTGAGGTGGTTTGATCGAGTAAGTAATGTAAGGGTAAGAGATATGTGTGGAAATAAGAAGAGCGTGGTTGAGAGAGCAGAAGAGGGTGTTTTGAAATGGTTTGGGCACATGGAGGGAATGAGTGAGGAAAGATTGACCAAGAGGATATATGTGTCGGAGGTGGAGGGAACGAGGAGAAGTGGGAGACCAAATTGGAGGTGGAAAGATGAAGTGAAAAAGATTTTGTGTGATCGGGGCCTGAACATGCAGGAGGGTGAAAGGCGTGCAAGGAATAGAGTGAATTGGATCGATGTGGTATACCGGGGTCAACGTGCTGTCAGTGGATTGAATCAGGGCATGTGAAGCGTCTTGGGTAAACCATGGAAAGTTCTGTGGGGCCTGGATGTGGAAAGGGAGCTGTGGTTTCGGGCATTATTGCATGACAGCTAGAGACTGAGTGTGAACGAATGGGGCCTTTGTTGTCTGTTCCTAGCGCTACCTCGCACACATGAAGGGGGAGGGGGATGTTATTCCATGTGTGGCGTGGTGGCGATGTAAATGAATAAAGGCAGACAGTGTGAATTGTGTGCATGGGTATATATGTATTTGTCTGTGTGTGTATCTATATGTGTACATTGAGATGTATGGGTATGTATATTTGCGTGTGTGGACGTGTATGTATATACATGTGTATGGGGGTGGGTTGGGGCATTTCTTTCGTCTGTTTCCTTGCGCTACCTCGCAAACGCGGGAGACAGCGACAAAGCAAAATAAATGAAATATATATATATATATATATATATATATATATATATATATATATATATATATATATATATATATATATATATATATATATGTCTCCCGCAAACGCGGGAGACAGCGACAATGCAAAAAAAAAAAAAAATAATATATATATATATATATATATATATATATATATATATATATATATATATATATATATATATATATATATATATATGTATATATATATATATATATATATATATATATATATATATATATATATATATATATATATATATATATATATATATATATATATATATATACATTCCTATGACTCCACGGGGAAAGTGAAACATGATAAGTTCCTAAGTCCACTTTCGTGTAATATTCACATCATCAGGGGAGACACAAGAGATAAATAAAAGTCATTTGATATACATCGAAGAGACGACGATAGGACCTCATTTGGTAAACATGCGACTGTCCAAGATATACAGCGAGCATTCATAAACTTATCATTTTACAAGTCTTATCAACAATAAAGTTATCTAATTTGTATAGATCATCACTAATATTAAGATTATGATTCTTTGTGTATTTGATAATGGAAGATTTGATGATGTTTCTCTTGGTAATAGAGTTAGAGTTAATAACTGAGATGGCATTACTCTAGTCAATACAATGATCATAGTTTTTAGCGTGATTAAACAAGGCATTTGATCTTTTATCCCATTCTTATACTATATGTATGCTGCTTAAGTCTAACAGAAAGATCCTTACCACTCTGCACAACATAAAATTTATCACAATTTCCACATGGCACTTTATAGGTGCATCCAAGAGAATCTCCTGGTGAATTCCTGATTAAATACTCTTTATTGTATTATTGTTGCTGAAGGCATGATCTAAATTAAAGGATCTAATCACCATGGGAAGTAAAGTGAAATTATTATCAAAAGGGAGAACTAAAAGATTCTTGGTGTCAATGGGAGGTTTGGGCTCAACTCTATAAAATGAATTCTTTGCTATCCTAAGGGATTTATCAATGAAAGATCTTGGGTACTTTAACACAGATCCAACAAAATATATCTTCTCAAACTCATCATCAACAAACTCTGGACTGCAAATACGTAATACGTAATAGTTACAAAAGTAACTATATATCTGAAATGAATGATCTGTTAAATGATGACACAACATATTCTAAACTTAGTAAAAATCCCTTAGAACTCCCATTTCAATAAAGAAATAAAGTTGTTGTTGAAAGGTAATAGTTCTCTTATCAAAAGTTTGTCATTTTTATCCCCTTCATTGTCATATATGTATGGACTTATCAAAACACATAAACAGAATTTTCCGGCAAGACCTATAGTGAGTTCAGTTGGCTCTATCACATAAATTGTCAAAATGGTTAGTTTCTTTATCAAGCCCTTTAGTGGGTAAGGTATCAAATTCTAATATCATGAACAATGTAGATTTAGTCAACAAGCTAAACAATATCAAAGTTAATTTTGATTTCAAACTAGTTAGCTTTGATGTTTCCTTACTTTTCACTAAAGTTCCAGTTGATGACCTTTTAGAATATTTATTTGATGTCTTGGATGATATTCATCTACCTGTTTCAAAGTCTGTTTTCATTGAACTGATAAAATTGTGTGTAAAAGATTCTGTATTCAATTCATTGGAGATTGTTATGCTCCAAAATTTGGTATGATAATGGGCAACCCTCTTTCACCTGTATCAAGTAATCTTCATATGGAATTTTTTAAAACAAAATTACTAACGATATCTTACCTTTTAAGGCAATTTAGTTCAGGTATGTAGATGATGTTCTTTGTGTTTGGCCAACAAATGAAAATTTACAAATATTTCTCCCCTTACTTAACAATTTTGTACCTTCCATCAAATTTACTGTAGAAAATGAAAATGAAATGGTATGTTACCATTTTTAGATTGCATGATCCATAGGCAAGGAAACAAGTTTAAGTTTAGCATATACAGAAAACCTACCAATGTATGCTCATATATCCATTATTACTCATCTCAACATGACAGAAGTAAATGATCATCATTTCAATCTATGTTCCTAAGGGCATTACGTATTTGCAGTCCAGAGTTTATTGGTGATGAGTTTGAGAAGATATATTCTATTGGATCTAAGTTAAAGTACCCTAGATCTTTCATTGATAAATCCCTGAAGTTAGCAAAAAAATCATTTTATAGAGTTGATCCCGAACCTCCCATTGACACTAAGAATCTTTTAGTTCTCCCTTTTAATAATAAATTCACTTTACTTCCCATGGTGCTTAAATCCTTTAATATAAATGTTGCCTTCAGCAACAATAATACTATAAAGAATATCTTAATCAGGAATTCACCAGAAAATTCTCTTTGATTCATCTATAAAGTGCCATGACGGAATTGTGATAAAATTTATGTTGGAGAGACTGTTAAGGATCTTTCTGTTAGACTTAAGCAACATAAATATAGTATAAGAACGGGACAAGACTCAAATGCCTTGTTTAATCACGTTAAAAACTATGATCATTGTATTGACTGGAGTAATGCCATCTCTGTTATTAACTCGAACTCTATTACCACGAGAAATATCATTGAATCTTCTATTATTAAATACACAAAGAATTATAATCTTAATATTATTGATGGTCTATACAAATCAGATAAGTTTATTGTTGATAAAATTTGTAAAATGACAAGTTTATGAACGCTCGTTGTATATCTTGGACAATCGCATGTTTACCAAATGGCGTCCTCGCTTCGTCTCTTCGATGTATATCAACTGACTGTTATATTTCTCTCTTGTGTCTTCCCTGATGATGTGAATATTACACGAAAGTGCACTTGGGAACTTATCGTTTTTCATTTTCCCCGTGGACTCATAGGAATATCTTGATCACGTGCAAAATTGTGATCCTTTCCAATATATATATATATATATATATATATATATATATATATATATATATATATATATATATATATATATATATATATATATATATATATATATATATATATATATATATATATATATATTTTTTTTTCTTTCTTTTCTTTTAAACTATTCGCCATTTCCCGCGTCAGCGAGGTAGCGTTAAGAACAGAGGACTGGGCCTTTTATGGAATATCCTCACCTGGCCCCCTCTGTTCCTTCTTTTGGAAAATTAAAAAAAAACGAGAGAGGAGGATTTCCAGCCCCCCGCTCCCTCCCCTTTTAGTCGCCTTCTACGACACGCAGGGAATACGTCGGAAGTATTCTTAATCCCCTATCCCCAGGGATATATATATATATATATATATATATATATATATATATATATATATATATATATATATATATATATATATATATATATATATTTTTTTTTTTCATACTATTCGCCATTTCCCGCGATAGCGAGGTAGCGTTAAGAACAAAGGACTGGGCCTTTGAGGGAATACCCTCACCTGGCCCCCTTCTCTGTTCCTTCTTTTGGAAAATTAAAATAAAAAAATGAGAGGGGAGGATTTCCAGCCCCTCGCTCCCTTCCCTTTTAGTCGCCTTCTACGACACGCAGAGAATACGTGGGAAGTATTCTTTCTCCCGTATCCCCAGGGATATATATATATATATATATATATATATATATATATATATATATATATATATATATATATATATATATGAGTTTGAATGGAGAAAAACTGGAGGAAGTGAAGTGTTTTAGATATCTGGGAGTGGATCTGGCAGCGGATGGAACCATGGAAGCGGAAGTGGATCATAGGGTGGGGGAGGGGGCGAAAATTCTGGGGGCCTTGAAGAATGTGTGGAAGTCGAGAACATTATCTCGGAAAGCAAAAATGGGTATGTTTGAAGGAATAGTAGTTCCAACAATGTTGTATGGTTGCGAGGCGTGGGCTATGGATAGAGTTGTGCGCAGGAGGATGGATGTGCTGGAAATGAGATGTTTGAGGACAATGTGTGGTGTGAGGTGGTTTGATCGAGTGAGTAACGTAAGGGTAAGAGAGATGTGTGGAAATAAAAAGAGCGTGGTTGAGAGAGCAGAAGAGGGTGTTTTGAAGTGGTTTGGGCACATGGAGAGGATGAGTGAGGAAAGATTGACCAAGAGGATATATGTGTCGGAGGTGGAGGGAGCAAGGAGAAGAGGGAGACCAAATTGGAGGTGGAAAGATGGAGTGAAAAAGATTTTGTGTGATCGGGGCCTGAACATGCAGGAGGGTGAAAGGAGGGCAAGGAATAGAGTGAATTGGAGCGATGTGGTATACCGGGGTTGACGTGCTGTCAGTGGATTGAATCAAGGCATGTGAAGCGTCTGGGGTAACCATGGAAAGCTGTGTAGGTATGTATATTTGCGTGTGTGGACGTATGTATATACATGTGTATGGGGGTGGGTTGGGCCATTTCTTTCGTCTGTTTCCTTGCGCTACCTCGCAAACGCGGGAGACAGCGACAAAGTATAAAAAAAAAAAAAAAAAAAAATATATATATATATATATATATATATAATATATATATATATATATATATATATATATATATATATATATATGCCCTACCCACCCCCATACACATGTATATACATACGTCCACACACGCAAATATACATACCTACACAGCTTTCCATGGTTTACCCCAGACATGCCCTGATTCAATCCATTGACAGCACGTCAACCCCGGTATACCACATCGATCCAATTCACTCTATTCCTTGCCCTCCTTTCCCCCTCCTGCATGTTCAGGCCCCGATCACACAAAATCTTTTTCACTCCATCTTTCCACCTCCAATTTGGTCTGCCACTTCTCCTCGTTCCCTCCACCTCCGAGACATATATCGTCTTGGTCAATCTTTCCTCACTCATTCTCTCCATGTGCCCAAACCATTTCAAAACACCCTCTTCTGCTCTCTCAACCACGCTCTTTTTATTTCCACACATCTCTCTTACCCTTACGTTACTTACTCGATCAAACCACCTCACACCACACATTGTCCTCAAACATCTCATTTCCAGCACATCCATCCTCCTGCGCACAACTCTATCCATAGCCCACGCCTCGCAACCATACAACATTGTTGGAACCACTATTCCTTCAAACATAGCCATTTTTGCTTTCCGAGATAATGTTCTCGACTTCCACACATTCTTCAAGGCTCCCAGAATTTTCGCTCCCTCCCCCACCCTATGATCCACTTCCGCTTCCATGGTTCCATCCACTGCCAGATCCACTCCCAGATATCTAAAACACTTTACTTCCTCCAGTTTTTCTCCATTCAAACTTACCTCCCAATTGACTTGACCCTCAACCCTACTGTACCTAATAACCTTGCTCTTATTCACATTTACTCTTAACTTTCTTCTTTCACACACTTTACCAAACTCAGTCACCAGCTTCTGCAGTTTCTCACATGAATCAGCCACCAGCGCTGTATCATCAGCGAACAACAACTGACTCACTTCCCAAGCTCTCTCATCCCCAACAGACTTCATACTTGCCCCTCTTTCCAAAACTCTTGCATTCACCTCCCTAACAACCCCATCCATAAACAAATTAAACAACCATGGAGACATCACACACCCCTGCCGCAAACCTACATTCACTGAGAACCAATCACTTTCCTCTCTTCCTACACGTACACATGCCTTACATCCTCGATAAAAACTTTTCACTGCTTCTAACAACTTGCCTCCCACACCATATATTCTTAATACCTTCCACAGAGCATCTCTATCAACTCTGTCATATGTGATAATGTGACTCTTAATAATTCTTTAGAGTATTTTGTCTAATCCCTGGGGATAGGGGATTAAGAATACTTCCCACGTATTCCCTGCGTGTCGTAGAAGGCGACTAAAAGGGGTGGGAGCGGGGGGCTGGAAATCCTCCCCTCTCGTTTTTTTTTTAATTTTCCAAAAGACGGAACAGAGAAGGGGGCCAGGTGAGGGTATTCCCTCAAAGGCCCAGTCCTCTGTTCTTAATGCTACCTCGCTAACGCGGGAAATGGCGAATAGTTTAAAAGAAAAATATATATATATATATATATATATATATATATATATATATATATATATATATATATATATATATATATATATATATATATATATATATATATTTATATATATATGCCTTCTCCAGATCCATAAATGCTACATACAAATCCATTTGCTTTTCTAAGTATTTCTCACATACATTCTTCAAAGCAAACACCTGATCCACACATCCTCTACCACTTCTGAAACCACACTTCTCTTCCCCAATCTGATGCTCTGTACATGCCTTCACCCTCTCAATCAATACCCTCCCATATAATTTACCAGGAATACTCAACAAACTTATACCTCTGTAATTTGAGCATTCACTCTTATCCCCTTTGCCTTTGTACAATGGCACTATGCACGCATTCCGCCAATCCTCAGGCACCTCACCATGAGTCATACATACATTAAATAACCTTACCAACCAGTCAACAATACAGTCACCCCCTTTTTTAATAAATTCCACTGCAATACCATCCAAACCTGCTGCCTTGCCGGCTTTCATCTTCCGCAAAGCTTTCACTACCTCTTCTCTGTTTACCAAATCATTTTCCCTAACCCTCTCACTTTGCACACCACCTCGACCAAAACACCCTATATCTGCCACTCTATCATCAAACACATTCAACAAACCTTCAAAATACTCACTCCATCTCCTTCTCACATCACCACTACTTGTTATCACCTCCCCATTTGCGCCCTTCACTGAAGTTCCCATTTGCTCCCTTGTCTTACGCACTTTATTTACCTCCTTCCAGAACATCTTTTTATTCTCCCTAAAATTTAATGATACTCTCTCACCCCAACTCTCATTTGCCCTTTTTTTCACCTCTTGCACCTTTCTCTTGACCTCCTGTCTCTTTCTTTTATACATCTCCCACTTAATTGCATTTTTTCCCTGCAAAAATCGTCCAAATGCCTCTCTCTTCTCTTTCACTAATACTCTTACTTCTTCATCCCACCACTCACTACCCTTTCTAATCACCCCACCTCCCACTCTTCTCATGCCACAAGCATCTTTTGCGCAATCCATCACTGATTCCCTAAATACAGAGATGCTCTGTGGAAGGTATTAAGAATATATGGTGTGGGAGGAAAGTTGTTAGAAGCAGTGAAAAGTTTTTATCGAGGATGTAAGGCATGTGTACGTGTAGGAAGAGAGGAAAGTGATTGGTTCTCAGTGAATGTAGGTTTGCGGCAGGGGTGTGTGATGTCTCCATGGTTGTTTAATTTGTTTATGGATGGGGTTGGTAGGGAGGTAAATGCAAGAGTTTTGGAAAGAGGGGCAAGTATGAAGTCTGTTGGGGATGAGAGAGCTTGGGAAGTGAGTCAGTTGTTGTTCGCTGATGATACAGCGCTGGTGGCTGATTCATGTGAGAAACTGCAGAAGCTGGTGACTGAGTTTGGTAAAGTGTGTGGAAGAAGAAAGTTAAGAGTAAATGTGAATAAGAGCAAGGTTATTAGGTACAGTAGGGTTGAGGGTCAAGTCAATTGGGAGGTGAGTTTTAATGGAGAAAAACTGGAGGAAGTGAAGTGTTTTAGATATCTGGGAGTGGATCTGGCAGCGGATGGAACCATGGAAGCGGAAGTGGATCATAGGGTGGGGGAGGGGGCGAAAATTCTGGGGGCCTTGAAGAATGTGTGGAAGTCGAGAACATTGTCTCGGAAAGCAAAAATGGGTATGTTTGAAGGAATAGTGGTTCCAACAATGTTGTATGGTTGCGAGGCGTGGGCTATGGATAGAGTTGTGCGCAGGAGGATGGATGTGCTGGAAATGAAATGTTTGAGGACAATGTGTGGTGTGAGGTGGTTTGATCGAGTGAGTAACGTAAGGGTAAGAGAGATGTGTGGAAATAAAAAGAGCGTGGTTGAGAGAGCAGAAGAGGGTGTTTTGAAGTGGTTTGGGCACATGGAGAGAATGAGTGAGGAAAGATTGACCAAGAGGATATATGTGTCGGAGGTGGAGGGAACGAGGAGAAGAGGGAGACCAAATTGGAGGTGGAAAGATGGAGTGAAAAAGATTTTGTGTGATCGGGGCCTGAACATGCAGGAGGGTGAAAGGAGGGCAAGGAATAGAGTGAATTGGAGCGATGTGGTATACCGGGGTTGACGTGCTGTCAGTGGATTGAATCAAGGCATGTGAAGCGTCTGGGGTAAACCATGGAAAGCTGTGTAGGTATGTATATTTGCGTGTGTGGACGTATGTATATACATGTGTATGGGGGGGGGTTGGGCCATTTCTTTCGTCTGTTTCCTTGCGCTACCTCGCAAACGCGGGAGACAGCGACAAAGTATGAAAAAAAAAAAAAAATATATATATATATATATATATATATATATATATATATATATATATATATATATATATATATATATATATATATATATATATATATATATATACATATATTTTCCCTGGGGATAGGGAGAAAGAATACTTCCCACGTATTTCCTGCGTGTCGTAGAAGGCGACTAAAAGGGGAGGGAGTGGGGGGCTGGAAATCCTCCCCTCTCGTTTTTTTTTTTTTTTTTTTTCCAAAAGAAGGAACAGAGAATTGGGCCAGGTGAGGATATTCCCTCATAGGCCCAGTCCTCTGTTCTTAACGCTACCTCGCTAATGCGGGAAATGGCGAATAGTTTGAAAGAAGAAAAAGAATATATATATATATATATATATATATATATATATATATATATATATATATATATATATATATATATATATATATATATATATATATATATATATATATATATATATATATATATATATCGGGGCCTGAACATGCAGGAGGGTGAAAGGCGGGCAAGGAATAGAGTGAATTGGATCGATGTGGTATACCGGGGTTGACGTGCTGTCAGTGGATTGAATCAGGGCATGTGAAGCGTCTGGGGTAAACCATGGAAAGTTGTGTGGGGCCTGGATGTGGAAAGGGAGCTGTGGTTTCGGGCATTATTGCATGACAGCTAGAGACTGAGTGTGAACGAATGGGGCCTTTGTTGTCTTTTCCTAGCGCAACCTCACACACATGAGGGGGGAGGGAGATGGTATTCCATATGTGGCGAGGTGGCGATGGGAATGAATAAAGGCAGACCGTGTGAATTGTGTTCATGGGTATATATGTATGTGTCTGTGTGTGTATATATATGTGTACATTGAGATATATAGGTATGTATATTTGCGTGTGTGGACGTGTATGTATATAGATGTTTATGGGGGTGGGTTGGGCTATTTCTTTCGTCTGCTTCCTTGCGCTACCTCGCAAACGTGGGAGACAGCAACAAAGCAAAATGATTTTTTTTTTTTTCCCAAAAGAAGGAACAGAGAAGAGGGCCAGGTGAGGATATTCCCTCAAAGGCCCAGTCCTCTGTTCTTAACGCTACATCGCTATCGCGGGAAATGGCGAATAGTATGAAAAAAAAATATCTATATATCTATCTATCTATCTATCTATCTATATATATATATATATATATATATATATATATATATATATATATATATATATATATATATATATATATATATATATATATATATATATATATATAGGATGTGATTATTATCACATCATCAGAGGAGACACAAGAGAGAAATATAACAGTCAGTTGATATACATCGAAGAGACGAAGCTAGGACGCCATTTGGTAAACATGTGATTGTCCAAAACATGTCCGAGCTTCGTCTCTTCGATGTATATCACCTTCCTGTTATATTTCTCTCTTGTGTCTCCCCTGATGATGTGATTATTACACGAAAGTGCACTTGGGAACTTTTCGTGTTTCACTTTCCCCGTGGACTCATAGGAATATATATATATATATATATATATATATATATATATATATATATATATATATATATATATATATATATATATATATATATATATATATATATATATATATATATATATACAACATTGTTGGAACCACTATTCCTTCAAACATACCCGGAAAGCAAAAATGGGTATGTTTGAAGGAATAGTGGTTCCAACAATGTTGTATGGTTGCGAGGCGTGGGCTATGGATAGAGTTGTGCGCAGGAGGATGGATGTGCTGGAAATGAGATGTTTGAGGACAATGTGTGGTGTGAGGTGGTTTGATCGAGTGAGTAACATTAAGGGTAAGAGAGATGTGTGGAAATAAAAAGAGCGTGGTTGAGAGAGCAGAAGAGGGTGTTTTGAAGTGGTTTGGGCACATGGAGAGGATGAGTGAGGAAAGATTGACCAAGAGGATATATGTGTCGGAGGTGGAGGGAACAAGGAGAAGAGGGAGACCAAATTGGAGGTGGAAAGATGGAGTGAAAAAGATTTTGTGTGATCGGGGCCTGAACATGCAGGAGGGTGAAAGGAGGGCAAGGAATAGAGTGAATTGGAGCGATGTGGTATACCGGGGTTGACGTGCTGTCAGTGGATTGAAACAAGGCATGTGACGCGTCTGGGGTAAGCTATGGAAAGCTGTGTAGGTATGTATATTTGCGTGTGTGGACGTATGTATATACATGTGTATGGGGGGGGTTGGGCCATTTCTTTCGTCTGTTTCCTTGCGCTACCTCGCAAACGCGGGAGACAGCGACAAAGTATAATAAAAATATATATATATATATATATATATATATATATATATATATATATATATATATATATATATATATATATATATATTTTTTTTTTTTTTTTTTTTTTCATACTTTTCGCCATTTCCCGCGATAGCGAGGTAGCGTTAAGAACAGAGGACTGGGCCTTTGAGGGAATATCCTCACCTGGCCCCCTTCTCTGTTCCTTCTTTTGGAAAATCAAAAAAAAAAAACGAGAGGGGAGGATTTCCAGCCCCCCGCTCCCTTCCCTTTAGTCGCCTTCTACGACACGCAGGGAATACGTGGGAAGTATTCTTTCTCCCCTATCCCCAGGGATAATATATATACATATATATATACATATACACACATATATATATATACATATATATACATATATATATATATACATATATATATATATACACATATATATATATATATATATATATATATATATATATATATATATATATATATATATATATATATATATATATATATATATACTCAACAAACTTATACCTCTGTAACAGCGACAAAGTATAAAAAAAAAAAAAAATATATATATATATATATATATATATATATATATATATATATATATATATATATATATATATGTATATATATATATATATATATATATATATATATATATATATATATATATATATATATTATATATATATTCATTTATAAGTTCATTATACTTTGTCGCTGTTTCCAGCGTTAGCGAGGTAGCGCAAGGAAACAGACTAAATAATGGCCCAACCCACCCACAGACACATGTATATATCACATACAGGCACATACTTATATATCTCAACGTATTCATATATATATACACACAGACGTAACGCCATCTCAGTTGTTAATTCTAACGCTATTACCAAGAGAAATATCATTGAATCTTCTATCATTGAATACACAAAGAATTATAATCTTAATATTAGTGATGGTCTGTACAAATTTGATAACTTTATTGTTGATAAGATTTGTAAAATGATAAGTTTATGAACGCTCGTTGTATCTTTTGGACAATCACATGTTTACCAAATGGTGTCCTAGGTTCGTCTCTTCGATGTATATAAACTGACTGTTATATTTCTCTCTTGTGTCTCCCCTGATGATATGATTATTACACGAAAGTGCACTTGGGAACTTTTCGTGTTTCATTTTCCCCGTGGACTCAGGAATATCTTGATCACGCGCAAAATTGTGATACTTTCCAACATGGATTCCACACGGCTCTTCCATTACTTCTCTACAAGCTGTCCTGGACTTTCCCCTTTCGTTACTGCTTTCTCCAAATCGCTAATCAAGGCTCACCAACTGAAGTTACGATTTGAATTCCTTAGGAAATGCCTTGATGAACAAGTGATGCCAAGATCTGTCCTACCTCAACGTTTGTTGCAGCTGTCTGGTCGACCATTTGACCAATTTCAAAATATTATTTTAAAGAAAAATATTGAATTAAAGAAACTTGAAATGGAGGAGGCTTTTCGCATTTCAAGAGAGAAGAAACGTGCCTTTCAAATGACAATACCGACACATTGGAAGAACCGGATGTTGGACTATTGCTATGATAAATTAGGAAAGAACGCAATAGGCTACAAGTGTCACTAAATGGTAATTTGGACCATCTTATTGAAAACAGCGACTGGACCAAGAACACAAACCCATCTTTTGTGGTAATCCTGTCTAAACAACAAATAGATAAAGATTTCTTGCGTGCATTAGGCTATGGTTTAAGTTTTGTGTGCTCTAACAGAGAAGCCAGCTGTGTTGATGTCACAATGTCTTTTTGTAATTTAGAAAAATACAGTAATTTAAGTAATGATGATATTGATATTTGCAAGGGTTTAGTGTATGCCAGTTTGTCAAAACCAGTGGAAGCTAATTGCCCTAAAGGATTCATAAGAGCTATTAACATCTTAAAAAAAGACAAGGATATACATATTACTAAAGCAGATAAGGCTAACACTGTTGTGATTTTAGACAAAAGTAACTATCTATCTAAAATGAATGATCTTCTAAATGATAACACAACATATTCTAAACTTAGTAAAAATCCCTTAGAAGCAGTTAAGTCTCACTTCAATAAAGAAATGAAGTTGTTGTTGAAAGGTAACATTTCTCTTATCAAAAATTTGTAATCTTTGTCCCCTTCATTGCCATATATGTATGGAATTATCAAAACACACAAACAAAATTTTCCAGCAAGACCTATAGTGAGTTCAGTAGGCTCCATCACATATAGATTATCAAAATGGTTAGTTTCCTTATTAAGCCCTTTAGTGGGTAATGTATCAAATTCTAATATCATGAACAATGTAGATTTAGTCAACAAGCTAAACAATATCAATATTAATTTTGATTTCAAACTAGTTAGCTTTGATGTTTCCTCACTTTTCACTAAAGTTCCAGGTGATGACCTTTTAGAATATTTATTTGATGTCTTGGATGATATTCATTTACCTTTTTCAAAGTCTAATTTCATTGAACTGATAAAATTGTGTATAAAAGACTGTGTATTTCAATTTAATGGAGATTATAATGCTCAAAAATTTGGTATGGCAATGGGTAACAGTCTTTCACCTGTACTAAGTAATCTTTATATGGAATTTTTTGAAACAAAATTCCTAAAGGATATCTTACCTTCTAATGCAATTAGGTTTAGGTATGTAGATGATGTTCTTTGTGTTTGGCCAACAAATGAAAATTCACAAATATTTCTCCCCTTACTTAACAATTTAGTACCTTCCATCAAATTTTCTATAGAAAATGAAAATAATGGTATGTTGCCATTTTTAGATTGCATAATCCATAGACAAGGAAACAAGTATAAGTTTAGCATATACAGAAAACTCAACAATGTAAGCTCATATATCCATCATTACTCATCTCAACATGACAGAGTTAAATGATCATCATTTCAATCTATGTTCCTAAGGGCATTACGTATTTGCAGTCCAGAGTTTATTGATGATGAGTTTGAGAAGATATATTCTATTGGATCTAAGTTAAAGTACCCTAGATCTTTCATTAATAAATCCCTTAAGTTAACAAAGAAATCATTTTATAGAGTTGAACCCAAACCTCCCATTGACACCAAGAATCTTTTAGTTCTCCCTTTTAATAATAAATTCACTTTGCTTCCCATGTTGCTTAAATCCTTTAATATAAATGTTGCCTTTAGCAACAATAATACTATAAAGAATATCTTAATCAGGAATTCACCAGAAAATTCTCTTGGTTGCATCTATAAAGTTCCTTGTGGAAACTGTGATAAATTTTATGTTGGTCAGACTGGTAAGGATCTTTCTGTTAGACTTAAGCAACATAAATATAGTATAAGAACGGGACAAGAATCTAATGCCTTGTTTAATCATGTTAAAAACCATGATCATTGTATTGACTGGAGTAACGCCATCTCAGTTGTTAACTCGAACTCTATTACCAAGAGAAATATTATTGAATCTTCTATTATTAAATACACAAAGAATTATAATCTTAATATTAGTGATGGTCTGTACAAATTAGATAACTTTATTATTGATAAGATTTGTAAAATGATAAATTTATGAACGCTCGTTGTATGTTTTGGACAATCACATGTTTACCAAATGGCGTCCTAGCTTCGTCTCTTCGATGTATATCATCTGACTGTTATATTTCTCTTTTGTGTCTCCCCTGATGATGTGATTATTACACGAAAGTGCACTTGGGAACTTTTCGTGTTTCATTTTCCCCGTGGACTCATAGGAATATCTTGATCACGCGCAAAATTGTGATCCTTTCCAATATGTATATATATATATATATATATATATATATATATATATATATATATATATATATATATATATATATATGTATAGAGAGAGAGAGAGAGAGAGAGAGAGAGAGAGAGAGAGAGAGAGAGAGAGAGAGAGAGAGAGAGAGAGAGAGAGAGAGAGAGAGAGAGAGAGAGAGAGAGAGAGATATGGATAGAGTTGTGCGCAGGAGGGTGGATGTGCTGGAAATGAGATGTTTGAGGACACTATGTGGTGTGAGGTGGTTTGATCGAGTAAGTAATGTAAGGGTAAGAGATATGTGTGGAAATAAGAAGAGCGTGGTTGAGAGAGCAGAAGAGGGTGTTTTGAAATGGTTTGGGCACATGATGAGAATGAGTGAGGAAAGATTGACCAAGAGGATATATGTGTCGGAGGTGGAGGGAACGAGGAGAAGTGGGAGACCAAATTGGAGGTGGAAAGATGGAGTGAAAAAGATTTTGAGTGATCGGGGCCTGAACATGCAGGAGGGTGAAAGGCGGGCAAGGAATAGAGTGAATTGGATCGATGTGGTATACCGGGGTTGACGTGCTGTCAGTGGATTGAATCAGGGCATGTGAAGCGTCTGGGGTAAACCATGGAAAGTTGTATGGGGCCTGGATGTGGAAAGGGAGCTGTGGTTTCGGGCATTATTGCATGACAGCTAGAGACTGAGTGTGAACGAATGGGGCCTTTGTTGTCTTTTCCTAGCGCTACCTCGCACACATGAGGGGGGAGGGGGATGGTTTTTCCATGTGTGGCGAGGTGGCGATGGGAATGAATAAATTTCGGCAGACAGTGTGAATTGGGTTCATGGGTATATATGTATGTGTCTGTGTGTGTATATGTATGTGTACATTGAGATGTATAGGTATGTATATTTGCGTCTGTGGACGTGTATGTATATACATGTGTATGGGGGTGGGTTGGGCCATTTCTTTCGTCTGTTTCCTTGCGCTACCTCTCCCCGCATGTGCGCGAGGTAGTGCTAGGAAAACACAACAAAGGCCACATTCGTTCACACTCAGTCTCTAGCTGTCATGTATAATGCACCGAAACCACAGCTCCTTTTCCACATCCAGGCCCCACAAAACTTTCCATGATTTACCCCATTGCCCTGGTTCAATCCATTGATCGCAAGTCCACCCCGGTATACCATATCGTTCCAATTCACTCTATTCCTTGCATGTTTAGGCCCCGATCACTTAAAATCTTTTTCACTCCATCTTTCCATCTCCAATTTGGTCTCCCACTTCTCCTCGTTCCCTCCACCTTTGACACATATATCCTCTTTGTCAATCTTTCCTCACTCATTCTCTCCATGAGACCAAACCATTTCAAAACAACCTCTTCTGCTCTCTCAACCACACTCTTTTTATTACCACACATCTCTCTTACCCTTTCATTACTTACTCGATCAAACCACCTCACACTACACATTGTCCTCAAACATCTCATTTCCAGCACATCCATCCTCCTCCGCACATATCGATAGCCCACGCCTCGCAATCATATAACATTGTTGAAACCACTATTCCCTCAAGCATAACCATTTTTGCTTTCCAAGATAGCGTTCTCGACTTCCACACATTTTTCAACGCTCCCAAAAAACTTTTGCCCCCTCCCGCACCCTATGATTCACTTCCGCTTCAATGGTTCCATCCGCTGCCAAATCCACTCCTATTTCTCCATTCAAACTTACCTCCCAATTGACTTGTCCCTCAATTACCTTGCTCTTATTCCCATTTACTCCCAGCTTTCTTTTTTCACACACTTTTTCAAACTCAGTCACCAGCTTCTGCAGTTTCTCACCCGAATCAGCCACCAGAGATGTATCATCAGCGAACAACAACTGACTCACTTACCAAGCTCTTTCATCCACAACAGACTGCATAGTTGCTCCTCTTTCCAAAACTCTTGCATTCACCTCCCTAACAACCCCATTCATAAACAGATTAACTAACCGTGGAGACATCACGCAACCCTGCTGCAAACGAACATTCATTGAGAACCAATCACTTTCCTCTCTTCCTACACGTACACATGCCTTACATCCTCGATAAAAACTTTTCACTGCTTCTAACAACTTGCCTCCCACACCATATCAATTCTATCATATGCTCTTTCCAGATTCAGAAATGCTACATTCAAATCCATTATATATCCCTGAGATAGGGGAGAAAGAATACGTCCCACGCATTCCTCACGTGTCGTAGAAGGCGATTAAAGGGGACGGGAGCGGGGGGCCAGAAACCCTCCCCACCTTGTATTTTAACTTTCTAAAAGGGGAAACAGAAGAAGGAGTCACGCGAGGAGTGCTCATCCTCCTCGAAGGCTCAGATTGGGGTGTCTAAATGTGTGTGGATGTAACCAAGATGAGAAAAAAGGAGAGATAGTTAGTATGTTTGAGGAAAGGAATCTGGATGTTTTGTCTCTGAGTGAAACGAAGCTCAAGGGTAAAGGGGAAGAGTGGTTTGGGAATGTCTTGGGAGTAAAGTCAGGGGTTAGTGAGAGGACAAGAGCAAGGGAAGGAGTAGCACTACTCCTGAATCAGGAGTTGTGGGAGTATGTGATAGAGTGTAAGAAAGTAAATTCTAGATTGATATGGGTAAGACTGAAAGTTGATGGAGAGAGATGGGTGATTATTAGTGCATATGCACCTGGGCATGAGAAGAAAGATCATGAGAGGCAAGTGTTTTGGGAGCAACTGAATGAGTGTGTTAGTGGTTTTGATGCAAAAGAACGGGTTATAGTGATGGGTGATTTGAATGCAAAGGTGAGTAATGTGGCAGTTGAGGGAATAATTGGTATACATGGAGTATTCAGTGTTGTAAATGGAAATGGTGAAGAGCTTGTAGATTTATGTGCTGAAAAAGGACTGGTGATTGGGAATACCTGGTTTAAAAAGCGAGATGTACATAAGTATACGTATGTAAGTAGGAGAGATGGCCAGAGAGCGTTACTGGATTCGTACGTGATAATTGATAGACGCACAAAAGAGAGACTTTTGGATGTTAATGTGCTGAGAGGTGCAACTGGAGGGATGTCTGATCATTATCTTGTGGAGGCAAAGGTGAAGATTTGTGGGGGTTTTCAGAAAAGAAGAGAAAATGTTGGGGTGAAGAGAGTGGTGAGAGTAAATGAGCTTGGGAAAGAGACTTGTGTGAGGAAGTACCAGGAGAGACTGAGTACAGAATGGAAAAAGGTGAGAACAAAGGAGGTAAGGGGAGTGGGGGAGGAATGGGAAGTATTTAGGGAAGCAGTGATGGCTTGCGCAAAAGATGCTTGTGGCATGAGAAGCGTGGGAGCGGGTTGATTAGAAAAGGTAGTGAGTGGTGGGATGAAGAAGTGAGATTATTAGTGAAAGAGAAGAGAGAGACATTTGGACGATTTTTGCAGGGAAAAATTGCAAATGAGTGGGAGAGGTATAAAAGAAAGAGGCAGGAGGTCAAGAGAAAGGTACAAGAGGTGGAAAAGAGGGCAAATGAGAGTTGGGGTGAGAGAGTATCATTAAATTTCAGGGAGAATAAAAAGATGTTTTGGAAGGAGGTAAATAAAGTGCATAAGACAAGGGAGCAAATGGGAACTTCAGTGAAGGGGGCAAATGGGGAGGTGATAACAAGTAGTGGTGATGTGAGAAGGAGATGGAGTGAGTATTTTGAAGGTTTGTTGAATATGTTTGATGATAGAGTGGCAGATATAGGATGTTTTAGTCGAGGTGGTGTGCAAAGTGAGAGGGTTAGGGAAAATGATTTGGTAAACAGAGAAGAGGTAGTAAAAGCTTTGCGGACGATGAAAGTCGGCAAGGCAACAGGTTTGGATGGTATTGCAGTAAAATTTATCAAAAAAGGGGGTGACTGTATTGTTGACTGGTTGGTAAGGTTATTTAATGTATGTATGGTTCATGTTGAGGTGCCTGAGGATTGGCGGAATGCGTGCATAGTGCCATTGTACAAAGGCAAGGGGGATAAGAGTGAGTGCTCAAATTACAGAGCAGAGTATTCCTGGTAAATTATATGGGAGGGTATTTATTGAGAGGGTGAAGGCATGTACAGAGCATCAGATTGGGAAGAACAGTGTGGTTTCAGAAGTGGTAGAGGATGTGTGGATCAGGTGTTTGCTTTGAAGAATGTATGTGAGAAATACTTAGAAAAACAAATGGATTTGTATGTAGCATTTATGGATCTGGAGAAGGCATATGGTAGAGCTGATAGAGATGCTCTGTGGAAGGTTTTAAGAATACATGGTGTGGGAGGCAAGTTGTTAGAAGCAGTGAAAAGTTTTTATCGAGGATGTAAGGCATGTGTACGAGTAGGAAGAGAGAAAATTGATTGGTTCTCAGTGAATATAGGTTTGCGGCAGGGGTGTGTGATGTCTCCATGGTTGTTTAATTTGTTTATGGATGGGGTTGTTAGGGAGGTGAATGCAAGAGTTTTGGAAAGAGGGGCAAGTATGCAGTCTGTTGTGGATGAAAGAGCTTGGAAAGTGAGTCAGTTGTTGTTCGCTGATGATACAGCGCTGGTGGCTGATTCATGTAAGAAACTGCAGAAGCCGGCTACTGAGGTTGGTAAAGTGTGTGAAAGAAGAAAGTTAAGAGTAAATGTGAATAAGAGCAAGGTTATTAGGTACAGTAGGGTTGAGGGTCAAGTCAATTGGGAGGTAAGTTTGAATGGAGAAAAATTGGAGGAAGTGAAGTGTTTTAGATATCTGGGAGTGGATCTGGCAGCGGATGGAACCATGGAAGCGGAAGTGAATCATAAGGTTGGGGAGGGGGCGAAAATTCTGGGAGCCTTGAAGAATGTTTGGAAGTCGAGAACATTATCTCGGAAAGCAAAAATGGGTATGTTTGAAGGAATAGTGGTTCCAACAATGATGTATGGTCGCGAGGCGTGGGCTATGGATAGAGTTGTGCGCAGGAGGGTGGATGTGCTGGAAATGAGATGTTTGAGGACAATGTGTGGTGTGAGGTAGTTTGATCGAGTAAGTAATGTAAGGGTAAGAGAGATGTGTGGAAATAAAAAGAGCGTGGTTGAGAGAGCAGAGGAGCGTGTTTTGAAATGGTTTGGTCACATAGAGAGAATGAGTGAGGAAAGATTGACAAAGAGGATATATTTGTCAGAGGTGGAGGGAACGAGGAGAAGTGGGAGACCAAATTTTAGGTGGAAAGATGGAGTGAAAAAGATTTTGAGTGATCGGGGCCTGCACATGCAGGAGGGTGAATGGCGTGCAAGGAATAGAGTGAATTGGACCGATGTGGTATACCGGGGTCGACGTGCTGTCAATGGATTGAACCAGGGCATGTGAAGCGTCTGGGGTAAACCATGGGAAGTTGTGTGGGGCCTGGATGTGGAAAGGGAGCTGTGGTTTCGGTGCATTATTACATGACAGCTAGAGACTGAGTGTGAACGAATGGGGCCTTTGGTGTCTTTTCCTAGCGCTACCTCGCACACATGAGGGGGGATGGGGTTGCTATTGCATGTGTGGCGGGGTGGCGATGGGAACAAGTAAAGGCAGACAGTATGAATTATGTACCAGTGTATATATGTATATATCTGTGTGTGTATGTATATGTGTACATTGAGATGTATGGGTATGTATATTTGAGTGTGTGGACGTGTATGTATATACATGTGTATGTGGGCGGGTTGGGCCATTCTTTCGTCTGTTTCCTTGCGCTACCTCGCTAACGCGGGAGACAGCGACAAAGCAAAATAAATAAATAAAATAAATCAAATCCATTTGCTTTTCTAAGTATTTCTCACATACATTCTTCAAAGCAAACACCTGATCCACACATCCTCTACCACTTCTGAAACCACACTGCTCTTCCCCAATCTGATGCTCTGTGCATGCCTTCACCCTCTCAATCAATACCCTCCCATATAATTTACCAGGAATACTCAACAAACTTATACCTCTGTAATTTGAGCACTCACTCTTATCCCCTTTGCCTTTGTACAATGGCACTATACAAGCATTCCGCCAATCCTCAGGCGCCTCACCATGAGTTATATATATATTAAATAACCTTACTAACCAGTCAACAGTACAGTCACCCCTTTTTTTAAGTAAATTCCACTGCAATACCATCCAAACCCGCTGCCTTGCTGACTTTCACCTTCTGCAAAGCTTTTACTACTCTTCTCTGTTTACCAAGTCATTCTCCCTCACCCTCTCACTTTGCACACTACCTCGACCAAAACACCCTATATATGCCACTCTTTCGTAAAACACATTCAACAAACCTTCAAATTACTCACTCCATCTACTCACATCACCACTACTTGTTATCGCCTCCCCATTAGCCCTCTTCACTGATGTTCCCATTTGTTCCCTTGTCTTACGCACTATATTTACCTCCTACCAAAACATCTTTTTATTCTCCCTAAAATTCAATGATACTCTCTCACCCCAACTCTCATTTGCCCTCTCTTTCACCTCTTGCACCTTTGTCTTGACCTTCTGCCTCTTTCTTTTATACATCTCCCAGTCATTTGCATTATTCCCCTGCAAAAATCGTCCAAAAGCCTTTCTCTTCTCTTTCACTAATAATCTTACTTCTTCATCCCACCACTCACTCCCGTTTCTAATCTGCCCGCCTCCCACGCTTCTCATGCCACAAACATCTTTTGCGCAAGCCATCACTGCTACCCAAAATACATCCCATTCTTCCCCCACTCCCCTTACGTCCTTTGTTCTCATCTGTTATCTATTCTGTACTCAGTCTCTCCTGGTACTTCCTAACACAAGTCTTCTTCCCAAGCTCACTTACTGTCACCACTCTCTTCACCCCAACATTCTCTCTTCTTTTCTGAAAGCCTCTACAAATCTTTACCTTCGCCTCCACAAGATAATGATCAGACATCCCTCCAGTTGCCCCTCTCAGCACATTAGCATCCAAAAGTCTCTCTTTCGCGCGCCTATCAATTAACACGTAATCCAATAATGCTCTCTGGCCATCTCTCCTACTTACATACGTATACTTATATACATATCTCTTTTTAAACCAGGTATTCCCAATCACCAGTCCTTTTTCAGCACATAAATCTACAAGCTCTTCACCATTTCCATTTACCATACTGAACACCCCACGTACACCAATTATTCCCTCAACTGTCACATTACTCACCTTTTCATTCAAATGTATATATATATATATATATATATATATATATATATATATATATATATATATATATATATATATATATATATATATATATATATGCATAGTGCCATTGTACAAAGGCAAAGGGGATAAGAGTGAGTGCTCAAATTACAGAGGTATAAGTTTGTTGAGTATTCCTGGAAAATTGTATGGGAGGGTATTGATTGAGAGGGTGAAGGCATGTACAGAGCATCAGATTGGGGAAGAGCAGTGTGGTTTCAGAAGTGGTAGAGGATGTGTGGATCAGGTGTTTGCTTTGAAGAATGTATGTGAGAAATACTTAGAAAAGCAAATGGATTTGTATGTAGCATTTATGGATCTGGAGAAGGCATATGATAGAGTTGATAGAGATGCTCTGTGGAAGGTATTAAGAATATATGGTGTGGGAGGCAAGTTGTTAGAAGCAGTGAAAAGTTTTTATCGAGGATGTAAGGCATGTGTACGTGTAGGAAGAGAGGAAAGTGATTGGTTCTCAGTGAATGTAGGTTTGCGGCAGGGGTGTGTGATGTCTCCATGGTTGTTTATATATATATATATATATATATATATATATATATATATATATATATATATATATATATATATATATATATATATATATATTTTTTTTTTTTTTTTTTTTTTGCTTTGTCGCTGTCTCCCGCGTTTGCGAGGTCGCGCAAGGAAACAGACGAAAGAAATGGCCCAACCCACCCCCATACACATGTATATACATACGTCCACACACGCAAATATACATACCTACACAGCTTTACATGGTTTACCCCAGACGCTTCACATGCCTTGATTCAATCCACTGACAGCACGTCAACCCCGGTATACCACATCGCTCCAATTCCCTCTATTCCTTGCCCTCCTTTCACCCTCCTGCATGTTCAGGCCCCGATCACACAAAATCTTTTTCACTCCATCTTTCCACCTCCAATTTGGTCTCCCTCTTCTCCTCGTTCCCTCCACCTCCGACATATATATTCTCTTGGTCAATCTTTCCTCACTCATTCTCTCCATGTGCCCGAACCCTTTCAAAACACCCTCTTCTGCTCTTTTCAACCACGCTCTTTTTATTTCCACACATCTCTCTTACCCTTACGTTACTTACTCGATCAAACCACCTCACCCCACACATTGTCCTCAAACATCTCATTTCCAGCACATCCATCCTCCTGCGCACAACTCTATCCATAGCCCAAGCCTCGCAACCATACAACATTGTTGGAAGCACTATTCCTTCAAACATACCCATTTTTGCTTTCCGAGATAATGTTCTCGACTTCCACACATTCTTCAAGGCTCCCAGAATTTTCGCCCCTTCCCCCACCCTATGATCCACTTCCGCTTCCATGGTTCCCTCCGCTGCCAGATCCACTCCCAGATATGGAAAACACTTTACTTCCTCCAGTTTTTCTCCATTCAAACTCACCTCCCAATTGACTTGACCCTCAACCCTACTGTACCTAATAACCTTGCTCTTATTCACATTTACTCTTAACTTTCTTCTTTCACACACTTTACCAAACTCAGTCACCAGCTTCTGCAGTTTCTCACATGAATCAGCCACCAGCGCTGTATCATCAGCGAACAACAACTGACTCACTTCCCAAGCTCTCTCATCCCCAACAGACTTCATAAATTGCCCCTCTTTCCAAAACTCTTGCATTCACCTCCCTAACAACCCCATCCATAAACAAATTAAACAACCATGAAGACATCACACACCCCTCCCGCAAACCTACATTCACTGAGAACCAATCACTTTCCTCTCTTCCTGCACGGACACATGCCTTACATCCTCGATAAAAACTTTTCACTGCTTCTAACAACTTGCCTCCCACACCATATATTCTTAATACCTTCCACAGAGCATCTCTATCAACTCTATCATATGCCTTCTCCAGATCCATAAATGCTACATACAAATCCATTTGCTTTTCTAAGTATTTCTCACATACATTCTTCAAAGCAAACACCCGATCCACACATCCTCTACCACTTCTGAAACCACACTGCTCTTCCCCAATCTGATGCTCTGTACATGCCTTCACCCTCTCAATCAATATCCTCCCATATAATTTACCAGGAATACTCAACAAACTTATACCTCTGTAATTTGAGCATTCACTCTTATCCCCTTTGCCTTTGTACAATGGCACTATGCACGCATTCCGCCAATCCTCAGGCACCTCACCATGAGTCATACATACATTAAATAACCTTACCAACCAGTCAACAATACAGTCACCCACTTTTTTAATAAATTCCAATGCAATACCATCCAAACCTGCTGCCTTGCCGGCTTTCATCTTCCGCAAAGCTTTTACTACCTCTTCTCTGTTTACCAAATCATTTTCCCTAACCCTCTCACTTTGCACACCACCTCGACCAAAACAATTTATATCTGCCACTCTATCATCAAACACATTCAACAAACCTTCAAAATACTCACTCCATCTCCTTCTCACATCACCACTACTTGTTATCACCTCCCCATTTGCGCCCTTGACTGAAGTTCCCATTTGCTCCCTTGTCTTACGCACTTATATATATATATATATATATATATATATATATATATATATATATATATATATATATATATATATATATATATATATATATATGTATATATTTTTTTTTTTTCCGCTGTCTCCCGCGTTTGCGAGGCAGCGCAAGGAAACAGACGAAAGAAATGGCCCAACCCACCACCATACACATGTATATACATACGTCCACACACGCAAATACACATACCTACACAGCTTTCCATGGTTTACCCCAGACGCTTCACATGCCTTGATTCAATCCACTGACAGCACGTCAACCCCGGTATATCACATCGCTCCAATTCACTCTATTCCTTGCCCTCCTTTCACCCTCCTGCATGTTCAGGCCCCGATCACACAAAATCTTTTTCACTCCATCTTTCCATCTCCAATTTGGTCTCCCTCTCATCCTCGTCCCCTCCACCTCCGACACATATATTCTCTTGGTCAATCTCTCCTCACTCATTCTCTCCATGTGCCCGAACCATTTCAAAACACCCTCTTCTGCTCTCTCAACCACGCTCTTTTTATTTCCACACATCTCTCTTACCCTTACGTTACTTACTCGATCAAACCACCTCACACCACACATTGTCCTCAAACATTTCATTTCCAGCACATCTATCCTCCTGCGCACAACTCTATCCATAGCCCACGCCTCGCAACCATACAACATTGTTGGAACCACTATTCCTTCAAACATACCCATTTTTGCTTTCCGAGATAATGTTCTCGACTTCCACACATTCTTCAAGGCTCCCAGAATTTTCGCCCCCTCCCCAACCCTATGATCCACTTCCGCTTCCATGGTTCCATCCGCTGCCAGATCCACTCCCAGATATCTAAAACACTTCACTTCCTCCAGTTTTTCTCCATTCAAACTCACCTCCCAATTGACTTGACCCTCAACCCTACTGTACCTAATAACCTTGCTCTTATTCACATTTACTCTTAACTTTCTTCTTTCACACACTTTACCAAACTCAGACACCAGCTTCTGCAGTTTCTCACATGAATCAGCCACCAGCGCTGTATCATCAGCGAACAACAACTGACTCACTTCCCAAGCTCTCTCATCCCCAACAGACTTCATACTTGCCCCTCTTTCCAAAACTCTTGCATTCACCTCCCTAACAACCCCATCCATAAACAAATTAAACAACCATGGAGACATCACACACCCCTGCCGCAAACCTACATTCACTGAGAACCAATCACTTTCCTCTCTTCCTACACGTACACATGCCTTACATCCTCGATAAAAACTTTTCACTGCTTCTAACAACTTGCCTCCCACACCATATATCCTTAATACCTTCCACAGAGCATCTCTGTCAACTCTATCATATGCCTTCTCCAGATCCATGAATGCTACATACAAATCCATTTGCTTTTCTAAGTATTTCTCACATACATTCTTCAAAGCAAACACCTGATCCACACATCCTCTACCACTTCTGAAACCACACTTCTCTTCCCCAATCTGATGCTCTGTACATGCCTTCACCCTCTCAATCAATATCCTCCCATACAATTTACCAGGAATACTCAACAAACTTATACCTCTGTAATTTGAGCACTCACTCTTATCCCCTTTGCCTTTGTACAATGGCACTATGCACGCATTCCGCCAATCCTCAGGCACCTCACCATGAGTCATACATATATTAAATAACCTTACCAACCAGTCAACAATACAGTCATCCCCTTTTTTAATAAATTCCACTGCTATACCATCCAAACCTGCTGCCTTGCCGGCTTTCATCTTTCGCAAAGCTTTTACTACCTCTTCTCTGTTTACCAAATCATTTCCCATAACCCTCTCACTTTGCACACCACCTCGACCAAAACACCCTATATCTGCCACTCTATCATCAAACACATTCAACAAACCTTCAAAATACTCACTCCATCTCCTTCTCACATCACCACTACTTGTTATCACCTCCCCATTTGCGCCCTTCACTGAAGTTCCCATTTGCTCCCTTGTCTTACGCACTTTATTTACCTCCTTCCAGAACATCTTATTCTCCCTAAAATTTAATGATACTCTCTCACCCCAACTCTCATTTGCCCTTTTTTTCACCTCTTGCACCTTTCTCTTGACCTCCTGTCTCTTTCTTTTATACATCTCCCACTCATATATATATATATATATATATATATATATATATGAGAACTGCTATTGACGTTTGTGTGAATAAATTGTACATTTCCTTTTCCATAGCCAGAGGTTGTACCATTATGTGACATTCATTTTTTTTCATTCATTTCAAGCTAAAAGTTTGTTTTCTAAATTGTTTCTTACATTTTTCATATGTATATATATGTGTGTGTGTGTGTGTGTGTGTATGTGCATATGTGTGTGTGTGTGTGTGTGTGTGTATATGTGTATATATATGTATATTATCCCTGGGGATAGGGGTGAAAGAATACTTCCCACGTATTCCTCGCGTGTCGTAGAAAGCGACTAGAGGGGACGGGAGCGGGGGGCCGGAAATCCTCCCCTCCTTGTATTAACTTTCTAAAATGGGAAACAGAAGAAGGAGTCACGCGGGGAGTGATCATCCTCCTCGAAGGCTCAGAGTGGGGTGCCTAAATGTGTGTGGATGTAACCAAGATGTGAAAAAAGGAGAGATAGGTAGTATGTTTGAGGAAAGGAACCTGGATGTTTTGGCTCTGAGTGAAACGAAGCTCAAGGGTAAAGGGGAAGAGTGGTTTGGAAATGTCTGGGGAGTGAAGTCAGGGGTTAGTGAGAGGACAAGAGCAAGGGAAGGAGTAGCAATACTCCTGAAACAGGAGTTGTGGGAGTATGTGACAGAATGTAAGAAAGTAAATTCTCGATTAATATGGGTAAAATTGAAAGTTGATGGAGAGAGGTGGGTGATTATTGGTGCATATGCACCTGGGCATGAGAAGAAAGATCATGAGAGGCAAGTGTTTTGGGAGCAGCTAAATGAGTGTGTTAGCGGTTTTGATGCACGAGACCGGGTTATAGTGATGGGTGATTTGAATGCAAAGGTGAGTAATGTGGCAGTTGAGGGAATAATTGGTATGCATGGGGTGTTCAGTGTTGTAAATGGAAATGGTGAAGAGCTTGTAGATTTATGTGCTGAAAAAGGACTGATGATTGGGAATACCTGGTTTAAAAAGCGAGATATACATAAGTATACTTATGTAAGTAGGAGAGATGGCCAGAGAGCGTTATTGGATTACGTGTTAATTGACAGGCGTGCGAAAGAGAGACTTTTGGATGTTAATGTGCTGAGAGGTGCAACTGGAGGGATGTCTGATCATTATCTTGTGGAGGCTAAGGTGAAGATTAGTATGGGTTTTCAGAAAAGAGGAGTGAATGTTGGGGTGAAGAAGGTGGTGAGAGTGAGTGAGCTTGGGAAGGAGACCTGTGTGGGGAAGTACCAGGAGAGACTGTGTACAGAATGGAAAAAGGTGAGAACAATGGAAGTAAGGGGAGTGGGGGAGGAATGGGATGTATTTAGGGAATCAGTGATGGATTGCGCAAAAGATGCTTGTGGCATGAGAAGAGTGGGAGGTGGGCTGTTTAGAAAGGGTAGTGAGTGGTGGGATGAAGAAGTAAGAGTATTAGTGAAAGAGAAGAGAGAGGCATTTGGACGATTTTTGCAGGGAAAAAATGCAATTGAGTGGGAGAAGTATAAAAGAAAGAGACAGGAGGTCAAGAGAAAGGTGCAAGAGGTGAAAAAAAGGGGAAATGAGAGTTGGGGTGAGAGACTATCAGTAAATTTTAGGGAGAATAAAAAGATGTTCTGGAAGGAGGTAAATAGGGTGCGTAAGACAAGGGAGCAAATGGGAACTTCAGTGAAGGGCGTAAATGGGGAGGTGATAACAAGTAGCGGTGATGTGAGAAGGAGATGGAATGAGTATTTTGAAGGTTTGTTGAATGTGTCTGATGACAGAGTGGCAGATATAGGGTGTTTTGGTCGAGGTGGTGTGCAAAGTGAGAGGGTTAGGGAAAATGATTTGGTAAACAGAGAAGAGGTAGTAAAAGCTTTGCGGAAGATGAAAGCCGGCAAGGCAGCAGGTTTGGATGGTATTGCAGTGGAATTTATTAAGAAAGGGGGTGACTGTATTGTTGACTGGTTGGTAAGGTTATTTAATGTATGTATGACTCATGGTGAGGTGCCTGAGGATTGGCGGAATGCGTGCATAGTGCCATTGTACAAAGGCAAAGGGGATAAGAGTGCTCAAATTACAGAGGTATAAGTTTGTTGAGTATTCCTGGTAAATTATATGGGAGGGTATTGATTGAGAGGGTGAAGGCATGTACAGAGCATCAGATTGGGGAAGAGCAGTGCGGTTTCAGAAGTGGTAGAGGATGTGTGGATCAGGTGTTTGCTTTGAAGAATGTATGTGAGAAATACTTAGAAAAGCAAATGGATTTGTATGTAGCATTTATGGATCTGGAGAAGGCATATGATAGAGTTGATAGAGATGCTCTGTGGAAGGTATTAAGAATATATGGTGTGGGAGGCAAGTTGTTAGAAGCAGTGAAAAGTTTTTATCGAGGATGTAAGGCATGTGTACGTGTAGGAAGAGAGGAAAGTGATTGGTTCTCAGTGAATGTAGGTTTGCGGCAGGGGTGTGTGATGTCTCCATGGTTGTTTAATTTGTTTATGGATGGGGTTGTAAGGGAGGTAAATGCAAGAGTCCTGGAAAGAGGGGCAAGTATGAAGTCTGTTGGGGATGAGAGAGCTTGGGAAGTGAGTCAGTTGTTGTTCGCTGATGATACAGCGCTGGTGGCTGATTCATGTGAGAAACTGCAGAAGCTGGTGACTGAGTTTGGTAAAGTGTGTGGAAGAAGAAAGTTGAGAGTAAATGTGAATAAGACCAAGGTTATTAGGTACAGTAGGGGTGAGGGTCAAGTCAATTGGGAGGTGAGTTTGAATGGAGAAAAACTGGAGGAAGTGAAGTGTTTTAGATATCTGGGAGTGGATCTGTCAGCGGATGGAACCATGGAAGCGGAAGTGGATCATAGGGTGGGGGAGGGGGCGAAAATTTTGGGAGCCTTGAAAAATGTGTGGAAGTCGAGAACATTATCTCGGAAAGCAGAAATGGGTATGTTTGAGGGAATAGTGGTTCCAACAATGTTGTATGGTTGCGAGGCGTGGGCTATGGATAGAGATGTGCGCAGGAGGATGGATGTGCTGGAAATGAGATGTTTGAGGACAATGTGTGGTGTGAGGTGGTTTGATCGAGTAAGTAACGTAAGGGTAAGAGAGATGCGTGGAAATAAAAAGAGCGTGGTTGAGAGAGCAGAAGAGGGTGTTTTGAAATGGTTTGGGCACATGGAGAGAATGAGTGAGGAGAGATTGACCAAGAGGATATATGTGTCGGAGGTGGAGGGAACGAGGAGAAGAGGGAGACCAAATTGGAGGTGGAAAGATGGAGTGAAAAAGATTTTGTGTGATCGGGGCCTGAACATGCAGGAGGGTGAAAGGAGGGCAAGAAATAGAGTGAATTGGAGTCATGTGGTATACAGGGGTTGACGTGCTGTCAGTGGATTGAAGCAAGGCATGTGAAGCGTCTGGGGTAAACCATGGAAAGCTGTGTAGGTATGTATATTTGCGTGTGTGGACGTGTGTATGTACATGTGTATGGGGGGGGGGGGGGGTTGGGCCATTTCTTTCGTCTGTTTCCTTGCGCTACCTCGCAAACGCGGGAGACAGCGACAAAGTATAAAAAGAAAAAAAAAAAAATATATATATATATATATATATATATATATATATATATATATATATATATATATATATATATATATTTTTTTTTTTTTTTCAAACTATTCGCCATTTCCCGCATTAGCGAGGTAGCGTTAAGAACAGAGGACTGGGCCTTTGAGGGAATACCCTCACCTGGCCCAATTCTCTGTTCCTTCTTTTGGAAAAAAAAAAAAAAAAAAATATAATAATATATATATATATATATATATATATATATATATATATATATATATATATATATATATATATATATATATATATATATATATATATATATATTATTATATTTTTTTTTTATTATACCTTGTCGCTGTCTCCCGCGTTTGCGAGGTAGCGCAAGGAAACAGACGAAAGAAATGGCCTAACCCCCCCCCCCATACACATGTATATACATACGTCCACACACGCAAATATACATACCTACACAGCTTTCCATGGTTTACCCCAGACGCTTCACATGCCTTGATTCAATCCACTGACAGCACGTCTACCCCGGTATATCACATCGCTCCAATTCACTCTATTCCTTGCCTTCCTTTCACCCTCCTGCATGTTCAGGCCTCGATCACACAAAATCTTTTTCACTCCATCTTTCCCCCCTCCAATTTGGTCTCCCTCTTCTCCTCGTTCCCTCCACCTCCGACACAAATATCCTCTTCGTCAATCTTTCCTCACTCATTCTCTCCATGTGCCCGAACCACTTCAAAACACCCTCTTCTGCTCTCTCAACCACGCTCTTTTTATTTCCACACATCTCTCTTACCCTTACGTTACTCACTCGATCAAACCACCTCACACCACACATTGTCCTCAAACATCTCATTTCCAGCACATCCATCCTCCTGCGCACAACTCTATCCATAGCCCACGCCTCGCAACCATACAACATTGTTGGAACCACTATTCCTTCAAACATACCCATTTTTGCTTTCCGAGATAATGTTCTCGACTTCCACACATTCTTCAAGGCCCCCAGAATTTTCGCCCCCTCCCCCACCCTATGATCCACTTCCGCTTCCATGGTTCCATCCGCTGCCAGATCCACTCCCAGATATCTAAAACACTTCACTTCCTCCAGTTTTTCTCCATTCAAACTCACCTCCCAATTGACTTGACCCTCAACCCTACTGTACCTAATAACCTTGCTCTTATTCACATTTACTCTTAACTTTCTTCTTCCACACACTTTACCAAACTCAGTCACCAGCTTCTGCAGTTTCTCACATGAATCAGCCACCAGCGCTGTATCATCAGCGAACAACAACTGACTCACTTCCCAAACTCTCTCATCCCCAACAGACTTCATACTTGCCCCTCTTTCCAAAACTCTTGCATTTACCTCCCTAACAACCCCATCCATAAACAAATAAAACAACCATGGAGACATCACACACCCCTGCCGCAAACCTACATTCACTGAGAACCAATCACTTTTCTCTCTTCCTACACGTACACATGCCTTACATCCTCGATAAAAACTTTTCACTGCTTCTAACAACTTGCCTCCCACACCATATATTCTTAATACCTTCCACAGAGCATCTCTATCAACTCTATCATATGCCTTCTCCAGATCCATAAATGCTACATACAAATCCATTTGCTTTTCTCAGTATTTCTCACATACATTCTTCGAAGCAAACACCTGATCCACACATCCTCTACCACTTCTGAAACCACACTGCTCTTCCCCAATCTGATGCTCTGTACATGCCTTCACCCTCTCAATCAATACCCTCCCATATAATTTACCAGGAATACTCAACAATCTTATACATCTGTAATTTGAGCACTCATTCTTATCCCCTTTGCCTTTGTACAATGGCACTATGCACGCATTCCGCCAATCCTCAGGCACCTCACCATGAGTCATACATACATTAAATAACCTTACCAACCAGTCAACAATACAGTCACCCCCTTTTTTAATAAATTCCACTGCAATACCATCCAAACCTGCTGCCTTGCCGGCTTTCATCTTCCGCAAAGCTTTCACTACCTCTTCTCTGTTTACCAAATCATTTTCCCTAACCCTCTCACTTTGCACACCACCTCGACCAAAACACCCTATATCTGCCACTCTATCATCAAACACATTCAACAAACCTTCAAAATACCCACTCCATATATATATATATATATTGTCTGTTATCCCATACATTTTTGCTCATAAGAACATTTTAGAGTATTCTTATTGTCTTGTACTTTCACATAGTTATTTATGCCTTTACAAAGATTTGTAAAGGCCATTAAGAGATGACTTGTTTCTCTGTGTCCATTTTATCTAGTATTAGCACTTTCATTGTCATGTTTTTTGACATTCTTCTTTTGCACATTTTTTCACTTGGAATTCATAATGAATTTATTTAATGTTAATAATTTCCCTGGGGATAGGGGAGAAAGAATATTTGCCACGTATTCCCTGCGTGTCGTAGAAGGCGACTAAAAGGGAAGGGAGCGGGAGGCTGGAAATCCTCCCCTCTCAGATTTTTTTTAATTTTCCAAAAGAAGGAGCAGAGAAGGGGGCCAGGTGAGGATGTTCCCTCAAAGGTCCAGTCCTCTGTTCTTAACGCTACCTTGCTAACGCGGGAAATGGCGAATAGTATGAAAATATATATATATATCTTTTTCTTTCTTTCAAACTATTTGCCATTTCCCGCGTTAGCGAGGTAGCATTAAGAACAGAGGACTGGGCCTTTGAGGGAATATCCTCACCTGGCCCCCTTCTCTGTTCCGTCTTTTGGAAAATAAAAAAAACAAGAGGGGAGGATTTCCAGCCCCACGCTCCCTCCCCTTTTAGTCGCCTTCTACGACACGCAGGGGATACGTGGGAAGTATTCTTTCTCCCCTATCCCCAGGGATAATATATATATATCTAGTCGTAGAAAGCGACTAGAGGGGACGGGAGCGGGGGGCCAGAAATCCTCCCCTCCTTGTACTCTTTTTAACTTTCTAAAATGGGAAACAGAAGAAGGAGTCACGCGGGGAGTGCTCATCCTCCGCGAAGGCTCAGATTGGGGTGCCTAAATGTGTGTGGATGTAACCAAGATGTGAAAAAAGGAGAGATAGGTAGTATGTTTGAGGAAAGGAACCTGGATGTTTTGGCTCTGAGTGAAACGAAGCTCAAGGGTAAAGGGGAAGAGTGGTTTGGGAAGGTCTTGGGAGTAAAGTCAGGGGTTAGTGAGAAGACAAGAGCAAGGGAAGGAGTAGCAATACTCCTGAAACAGGAGTTGTGGGAGTATGTGATAGAATGTAAGAAAGTAAATTCTCGATTAATATGGGTAAAACTGAAAGTTGATGGAGAGAGATGGGTGATTATTGGTGCATATGCACCTGGGCATGAGAAGAAAGATCATGAGAGGCAAGTGTTTTGGGAGCAGCTGAATGAGTGTGTTAGTGGTTTTGATGCACGAGACCGGGTTATAGTGATGGGTGATTTGAATGCAAAGGTGAGTAATTTGGCAGTTGAGGGAATAATTGGTATACATGGGGTGTTCAGTGTTGTAAATGGAAATGGTGAAGAGCTTGTAGATTTATGTGCTGAAAAAGGACTGATGATTGGGAATACCTAGTTTAAAAAGCGAGATATACATAAGTATACTTATGTAAGTAGGAGAGATGGCCAGAGAGCGTTATTGGATTACGTGTTAATTGACAGGCGCGCGAAAGAGAGACTTTTGGATGTTAATGTGCTGAGAGGTGCAACTGGAGGGATGTCTGATCATTATCTTGTGGAGGCTAAGGTGAAGATTTGTATGGGTTTTCAGAAAAGAAGAGTGAATGTTGGGGTGAAGAGGGTGGTGAGAGTAAGTGAGCTTGGGAAGGAGACTTGTGTGAGGAAGTACCAGGAGAGACTGAGTACAGAATGGAAAAAGGTGAGAACAATGGAAGTAAGGGGAGTGGGGGAGGAATGGGATGTATTTAGGGAATCAGTGATGGATTGCGCAAAAGATGCTTGTGGATTGAGAAGAGTGGGAGATGGGTTGATTAGAAAGGGTAGTGAGTGGTGGGATGAAGAAGTAAGAGTATTAGTGAAAGAGAAGAGAGAGGCATTTGGACGATTTTTGCAGGGAAAAAATGCAATTGAGTGGGAGATGTATAAAAGAAAGAGACAGGAGGTCAAGAGAAAGGTGCAAGAGGTGAAAAAAAGGGCAAATGAGAGTTGGGGTGAGAGAGTATCATTAAATTTTAGGGAGAATAAAAAGATGTTCTGGAAGGAGGTAAATAAAGTGCGTAAGACAAGGGAGCAAATGGGAACTTCAGTGAAGGGCGCAAATGGGGAGGTGATAACAAGTAGTGGTGATGTGAGAAGGAGATGGAGTGAGTATTTTGAAGGTTTGTTGAATGTGTTTGATGATAGAGTGGCAGATATAGGGTGTTTTGGTCGAGGTGGTGTGCAGAGTGAGAGGGTTAGGGAAAATGATTTGGTAAACAGAGAAGAGGTAGTAAAAGCTTTGCGGAAGATGAAAGCCGGCAAGGCAGCGGGTTTGGATGGTATTGCAGTGGAATTTATTAAAAAAGGGGGTGACTGTATTGTTGACTGGTTGGTAAGGTTATTTAATGTATGTATGACTCATGGTGAGGTGCCTGAGGATTGGCGGAATGCGTGCATAGTGCCATTGTACAAAGGCAAAGGGGATAAGAGTGAGTGCTCAAACTACAGAGGTATAAGTTTGTTGAGTATTCCTGGTAAATTATATGGGAGGGTATTGATTGAGAGGGTGAAGGCATGTACAGGGCATCAGATTGGGGAAGAGCAGTGTGGTTTCAGAAGTGGTAGAGGATGTGTGGATCAGGTGTTTGCTTTGAAGAATGTATGTGAGAAATACTTAGAAAAGCAAATGGATTTGTATGTAGCATTTATGGATCTGGAGAAGGCATATGATAGAGTTGATAGAGATGCTCTGTGGAAGGTATTAAGAATATATGGTGTGGGAGGCAAGTTGTTAGAAGCAGTGAAAAGTTTTTATCGAGGATGTAAGGCATGTGTACGTGTAGGAAGGGAGGAAAGTGATTGGTTCTCAGTGAATGTAGGTTTGCGGCAGGGGTGTGTGATGTCTCCATGGTTGTTTAATTTGTTTATGGATGGGGTTGTTAGGGAGGTGAATGCAAGAGTTTTGGAAAGAGGGGCAAGTATGAAGTCTGTTGGGGATGAGAGAGCTTGGGAAGTGAGTCAGTTGTTGTTCGCTGTGATACAGCGCTGGTGGCTGATTCATGTGAGAAACTGCAGAAGCTGGTGACTGAGTTTGGTAAAGTGTGTGAAAGAAGAAAGTTAAGAGTAAATGTGAATAAGAGCAAGGTTATTAGGTATAGTAGGGTTGAGGGTCAAGTCAATTGGGAGGTGAGTTTGAATGGAGAAAAACTGGAGGAAGTAAAGTGTTTTAGATATCTGGGAGTGGATCTGGCAGCGGATGGAACCATGGAAGCGGAAGTGGATCCTAGGATTGGGGGGGGGGCGAAAATTCTGGGAGCCTTGAAGAATGTGTGGAAGTCGAGAACATTATCTCGGAAAGCAAAAATGGGTATGTTTGAAGGAATAGTGGTTCCAACAATGTTGTATGGTTGCGAAGCGTGGGCTATGGATAGGAGGATGGATGTGCTGGAAATGAGATGTCTGAGGACAATGTGTGGTGTGAGGTGGTTTGATCGAGTAAGTAACGTAAGGGTAAGACAGATGTGTGGAAATAAAAAGAGCGTGGTTGAGAGAGCAGAAGAGGGTGTTTTGAAATGGTTTGGGCACATGGAGAGAATTACTGAGGAAAGATTGACCAAGAGGATATATGTGTCGGAGGTGGAGGGAACGAGGAGAAGAGGGAGACCAAATTGAAGGTGGAAAGATGGAGTGAAAAAGATTTTGTATGATCGGGGCCTGAACATGCAGGAGGGTGAAAGGAGGGCAAGGAATAGAGTGAATTGGAGCGATGTGGTATACCGGGGTTGACGTGCTGTCAGTGGATTGAATCAGGGCATGTGAAGCGTCTGGGGTAAACCATGGAAAGCTGTGTAGGTATGTATATTTGCGTGTGTGGACGTATGTATATACATGTGTATGGGGGTGGGTTGGGCCATTTCTTTCGTCTGTTTCCTTGCGCTACCTCGCAAACGCGGGAGAGAGCGACAAAGCAAAAAAAAAAGAAAAAAAAAAAAAATATATATATATATATATATATATATATATATATATATATATATATATATATATATATATATATATATATATATATATATATACACACACACACACACACACACATATATGTTCTCGCGATAGGTAAGTAGCGCCAGGAAACATACTAAGAAAGATCCATCCATTCATATACACACATATATACATACACGTGCATACACATACACATGCACATTAGGTTGGATATTTGGGATTGGGGTAGTGCGGGAAAGTTGTGGATCCATGACATTGTGCCAAAATATATGGGTTCTTTGTGGCAACACCTTTAGTCTCACCAAGGGGTTCAAATTTTGAAAAATAAGATATTAAAAGGCGCATTTATAGAAAGAATAAAATCTAAAGTTGAAAATGTGCTTATTTGTAAGTGGGGTAGAGTTAATTTTATAGAAATGCTCTTCAAGTATTTCTAAATCTGGAAGTAATTAGACAACTCCTTGAGCCCCCAATGAAAATTGAAAATATAGCATTTTTACTAACAATATCATCTATTATATAAAAATCGCGAAATACCTAATTGCAATATTTTCAGCCATACAATAATGATGTTTTAGACTCATTTAAGTACTGTGAAAAGTTTAAAACAAATATTTCGACACCTTATCTAATTCTTGAATGATGAAAGCAATAGAATATTTCACACATATGAAGAAAATCTAGCATTTATCCCAGTTGAGGTTTCCCGTCAAATGATTGTAGCAAACGTCTTTCAAGCACAGAACATTATTTCTTCTTCGAAACTAGCTAATTATGTACTTTTTATCCGCGTGCCTCGTGTTGGTAACATGATAAGTGCGTGATAGCTCGGATTTTATTGTCCCAATCAGCAAAGGGATAGCTCACATCTCAGTCGCATCTGAGCGCTCTTAGAGGAATGGTGTCATGTTTATTTTCATCAGTGAAATGGCAAGCCGCAGCGCTAGGCAAGCAACTAAGAGCCCTATGTTTGGTCAGCCAGAACAAATGAAACAAATTGTTTTACCAATATATGAAGATTTGATGAAAGGATGCCAGTTCGAGCAAAATGATTTATCATTTTCTACTTCAAAGGGACCAGGATTTTTAAATAATTGTGATGTAATTACTAATTCTGAAATGGAAATCTGTCAGTCAGTATCAATTCCTATTGTATCAAAAAAAAAAAAAAAAAGCCTTCAAGATACTATCAGCGATTATCACACAAGATGAAAGACTTTTATATCGCTACAAAGAGAGAGAATATACTGCCTCGTATCAAGTCAAGCTCAGTGAACTGCAGAACCATGCAAAAGTGCTCTGTTTTTGTAGCTAGTAAATGTCCGGATTTGAATTCTTTTAATTGTCCAGCTATAAAGAAAGTTCCTAGAAACTAAGTTTGACGATTAAGAAATACACTGGACGTAAAAATATCGATGATCATAGACAAGATATTGAATTAAGACATTAATCTTCATCTCTTGTAATTGCTCTTTCATCGTTAGAATCAGAGACGAATTCATATAAACCATCAGACTCATGAAACAGAGTATCAAGAGAGATTTCAATAAAAAGAAACTGACTTCTGATCTCTCAGCTGTAGCACGCCCTTGTGACAGAACAGCCACATCGGGCAGGGGAGATGCAACCATTTCCAGTTCACTACTGCAGGATATAGATGAAATTGATGAAAGTAATACCAATTTAGTTATTGACAGAAACAAAATTCGCTGTGCAATGATATGGACACAACGAATCCTCTTGCCATTTACTTTGATGGGCGCGAAGATAAACTATTGTCGGTGAACAAGAAGACCTCAAAAACTATTGTAGATGAAGAGCCATATTTGTCTTTTGCAAGAGCCAGGATCAAAATGTACCACCCATGTTACTCCGAATTCCGGTAATGGCAGTCATATTGCAAAAGAAATGCAAGGTTTTCTCATTACATCTTATTTGAGAGCAATTGGGTGAAATGGCGCTGCTGTAAAAACAGACCTTAAAAATGCAGTAATGATACTTCTAGAACAAAATATTGACAAGCCATTGCAAAGGCTTATTTGCCAGCATCATGCTAATGAATTGCCTTTAAGGCATCTGATGACAACCATGGACCATTTGGATTTACAGAAGTTGGCAAACAGTTACCAGACTGATATTGAAGTAGACTCTAATGAACTAAGTACCGATCAAATATACTTATTTATGAATCACTCTCTGATGGTACAGTGGAAAATGCATCATCACATCATCATCCGGGGAAAATATCTTTTACGGTGGTTGACAACAGCGAATCGAGATCTACGTCTCTATGTTACAAACCTGAACCTTCAAATACTTTGCAAGTACTAGCTGAATTCATAATAAATGTTTATATGCCTATGTGGTTCAAGATGAAGTGCAAACGCTCCATCACATATCGTGCTCAACATTTACACGAAACTATTGTCCATACTCATCCCTTCGTTAGCAATATCAAGCAAATTGTGGACCTTGTTATTCAGGGAAATGCATTCGCTACAACCATGAACTTTCTCATCAGCATAATTCATGACGAGAGCAACTTTCTGCGTGAGCCGGGATGGAGAAGAGTATTGCGGCAAGAAAAGAGTTATTGATGTCGATTAAAGGCCTATTATGAGATGATTGACTGGCACAATACTGATGTCACAGAGCCACCTTTAACAATTGGACATCGAATACGAAACAATCACGAACATCATCAAGAGTGGCATTCTTACTGAAAATGATTATATCAATGCGCCATGACACACACAGGCAGTAGAATGCCATATGAGACAATTACGGAAGCATCAACTAAAGTGTGTGATAAAAAAAGCAGAGATGGGTACATAAGAACAACCCTTGAAAGTAAAAAGGCTCTATCAAAATTGGACCCCCCCAAAAAAATCATGACTTAGAAAAGCACAGGTGGGTGGTTTGGAAGGAAGTGACCATGTAGCCACGTCCAGGAAGTGACCATGTAGCCACGTCCATGTCGTGTGTTCTGAGATATTTCTGAAATATTGTACTTTTCATTTCTAAAGTGCAGTACTTTGAAAATAAGCAAAGAGCTGTATACAATAAACTTTTTGTTATATTTTAAGGGAAAACCAAACAATAAACTTCAAATTTCATTTATTTTTATATTGAAAGGACTTATGATTGCATTTATATACGAATCTAATATTTCTGTTATGAAAAATTAAGTTGTTTTTACCTAATGCTGTTAAAATATTTCAGTTATATTCATCAAGTCTTCACCGTTACAACACCTATGGATGAAAATATTGCAGTTAGATTTTTAGCAATTTCTTTGAAATAGGTGGTATTACTAGTCAAATGCTATATTGCCAATTTCCTTGTGGGGGGATGGCTGAAGGAGCTTTTCAATTACTTCCAGATATCAGAAATATTTTATCCTAATGTATTTCTATAGGATTACCCTTACCTTACTGAAAAATATGTACATTTTTTCAGCTTTAGATTTTTTTCTATAAATGCGCGTTTGTAATACCTCAATATCAAATTTCTGAGCTCCTCAAGGAGGTTAAGATGTTAATGCAGAGAACCCATATATTTTGAAGATTCTTTTCTCATGGATCCAGAAATTTTCCACTTTATTACCATATGAATATAAAAAAAGGGTAAAAACGATCGACACCTATGTATACATATAATACATATACATGTACAGTTTCCCCAAGTAGTGATGTCACAAATTCCAGTGAATTTCGCTCAGGGGCGACATCCTTGTATTTTGTCAAGTGAAGGAAATTATACGAGAAAATACTGAAATACAGCCTTAATCACCAAGCAAAATAGTTCACATTTTAAAGACTAAAATATTAGGAAACGAAGCATTATGACAAGAAATTATCGCCACAGGGAGGGAGAGCGACATGTGGAGAGCCATTTTTGAATATTAGTGATGATTTCAAGTTATGAATGATCCTTCTATGAAAAGCATATATCCTGAAAATGGGATTCTGGTGTTGTGAAAAACAAGGGAAACTTATTACCGCACACCTTTGACATTTGGGAAATATAGGAGACAATCTTGTGGCATCGTTGCCAAACCCACTCAGTAAAGTCATAGATGTTAGAGGAGGCTACACTAAATATTAGTTGTATGCCGAATTTTTTCCTTTCATTATCTCCAGTGCTTGGTGTAATAATGACAATAATAATAATAATGATAATGATAATGATAATAATAATGATAGTGATAATAATGATAATGATGATAATAATGATAATGATAATGATAATAATGATAATAGTAATAATGATACTACTACTACTACTACTACTACTACTACTACTACTACTACTAATAATACTAATACTAATAATTATAATAATAATAATAATAATAATAATAATAATAATAATAATAATAATAATAATAATAATAATAATAATAATAATAATAATAATAATAATAATAATAATAATAATAATAATGATAATAATAATAATAATAATAAAAATAATAATAATAATAATAATGATAATAATAATAATAATAATAATAATAATAATAATAATAATAATAATAATAATAATAATAATTATAATAATAATGAAAATAATAATAATAATAATAATAATAATGATGATAGTAATTGTAATAACAATATTGATAATAAAAATGATGATAATAATAATGATGATTATAATAATAATGATAGCAAAGTTATCAGGGTAGGGTTGAGGGACAAGTTAATTGGGAGGTAAGTTTGAATGGAAAAAACTGAAAGAAGTGCAGTGTTTTAGCAGGGGATGGAACCATGGAAGCAGAAGTATCACAGGCTAGGGGAGGGGACGAAGGTTCTAGGAGCGTTGAAGAATGTGTGGAAGGCGAGAATGTTATCTCGGAGAGCAAAAACAGGTATGTTTGAAGGAATAGTGGTTCCAACAATGTTATATGGTTGCGAGGTGTGGGCTATAGATAGGGTTTTGCGGAGGAGGGTGGATGTGTTGGAAATGATATGTTTGAGGACGATATGTGGTGTGAGGTGGTTTCATCGAGTAAGTAATGAAAGGGTAAGAGAGATATGTGGTAATAAAAAGAGTGTAGTTGAGATAGCAGAAGAGGTTGTGCTGAAATGGTTTGATCACATGGAGAGAATGAGTGTGGAAAGATTGACAAAGAGAATATATGTGTCAGAGGTGGAGGGAACAAGGAGAAGCGGGAGACCAAATTGGAGGTGGAAGGATGGAGTGAAAGGGATTTTGAGTGATCGGGGTCCTGAACATACAGGAGGGTGAAAGGTGGGCAAGGAATAGAGTAAATTAGAACGATGTGTTATACTGGGGTCGAGGTGCTGTCGATGGATTGAACCAGGGCATGTGAAGCGTTTGGGGTAAGCTTCGTGGTTTCGGTGCATTAAACATGTCCGCTAGAGACTGAGTATGAACAAATGTGGCCTTTTTTTTGTCTTTTCCTGGCGCTACCTGTTTCATAGGTGGCGTGGTGTCGACATGAATGGATGAAGGCAACAAGTATGAATATGTGCATGTGTGGGCTTTTAAGTACATATGTATATATATATATATATATATATATATATATATATATATATATATATATATATATATATATATATATATATATATATATATATATATATATATATATATATGTTCTGGAAGGAGGTAAATAAAGTGCGTAAGACAAGGGAGCAAATGGGAACTTCAGTGAAGGGCGCAAATGGGGAGGTGATAACAAGTAGTGGTGATGTGAGAAGGAGATGGAGTGAGTATTTTGAAGGTTTGTTGAATGTGTTTGATGATAGAGTGGCAGATATAGGGTGTTTTGGTCGAGGTGGTGTGCAAAGTGAGAGGGTTAGGGAAAATGATTTGGTAAACAGAGAAGAGGTAGTGAAAGCTTTGCGGAAGATGAAAGCCGGCAAGGCAGCAGGCTTGGATGGTATTGCAGTGGAATTTATTAAAAAAGGGGGTGACTGTATTGTTGACTGGTTGGTAAGATTATTTAATGTATGTATGACCCATGGTGAGGTGCCTGAGGATTGGCGGAATGCGTGCATAGTGCCATTGTACAAAGGCAAAGGGGATAAGAGTGAGTGCTCAAATTACAGAGGTATAAGTTTGTTGAGTATTCCTGGTAAATTATATGGGAGGGTATTGATTGAGAGGGTGAAGGCATGTACAGAGCATCAGATTGGGGAAGAGCAGTGTGGTTTCAGAAGTGGTAGAGGATGTGTGGATCAGGTGTTTGCTTTGAAGAATGTATGTGAGAAATACTTAGAAAAGCAAATGGATTTGTATGTAGCATTTATGGATCTGGAGAAGGCATATGATAGAGTTGATAGAGATGCTCTGGGGAAGGTATTAAGAATATATGGTGTGGGAGGAAAGTTGTTAGAAGCAGTGAAAAGTTTTTATCGAGGATGTAAGGCATGTGTACGTGTAGGAAGAGAGGAAAGTGATTGGTTCTTAGTGAATGTAGGTTTGCGGCAGGGGTGTGTGATGTCTCCATGGTTGTTTAATTTGTTTATGGATGGGGTTGTTAGGGAGGTAAATGCAAGAGTTTTGGAAAGAGGGGCAAGTATGAAGTCTGTTGGGGATGAGAGAGCTTGGGAAGTGAGTCAGTTGTTGTTCGCTGATGATACAGCGCTGGTGGCTGATTCATGTGAGAAACTGCAGAAGCTGGTGACTGAGTTTGGTAAAGTGTGTGGAAGAAGAAAGTTAAGAGTAAATGTGAATAAGAGCAAGGTTATTAGGTACAGTAGGGTTGAGGGTCAAGTCAATTGGGAGGTGAGTTTGAATGGAGGAAAACTGGAGGAAGTGAAGTGTTTTAGATATCTGGGAGTGGATCTAGCAGCGGATGGAACCATGGAAGCGGAAGTGGATCATAGAGTGGGGGAGGGGGCGAAAATTCTGGGGGCCTTGAAGAATGTGTGGAAGTCGAGAACATTATCTCGGAAAGCAAAAATGGGTATGTTTGAAGGAATAGTGGTTCCAACAATGTTGTATGGTTGCGAGGCGTGGGCTATGGATAGAGTTGTGCGCAGGAGGATGGATGTGCTGGAAATGAGATGTTTGAGGACAATGTGTGGTGTGAGGTGGTTTGATCGAGTGAGTAACGTAAGGGTAAGAGAGATGTGTGGAAATAAAAAGAGCGTGGTTGAGAGAGCAGAAGAGGGTGTTTTGAAGTGGTTTGGGCACATGGAGAGAATGAGTGAGGAAAGATTGACCAAGAGGATATATGTGTCGGAGGTGGAGGGAACGAGGAGAAGTGGGAGACCAAATTGGAGGTGGAAAGATGGAGTGAAAAAGATTTTGTGTGATCGGGGCCTGAACATGCAGGAGGGTGAAAGGAGGGCAAGGAATAGAGTGAATTGGAGCGATGTGGTATACCGGGGTTGACGTGCTGTCAGTGGATTGAATCAAGGCATGTGAAGCGTCTGGGGTAAACCATGGAAAGCTGTGTAGGTATGTATATTTGCGTGTGTGGACGTATGTATATACATGTGTATGGGGGGGGGGGGTTGGGCCATTTCTTTCGTCTGTTTCCTTGCGCTACCTCGCAAACGCGGGAGACAGCGACAAAGTATAATAAAAATATATATATATATATATATATATATATATATATATATATATATATATATATATATATATATATATATATATATATATATATATATATATATATGTTTTTTTTTTCTTTTTTTTTGCTTTGTCGCTGTCTCCCGCGTTTGCGAGGTAGTGCAAGGAAACAGATGAGAGAAATGGCCCAACCCACCCCCATACACATGTATATACATACGTCCACACACGCAAATATACATACCTACACAGCTTTCCATGGTTTACCCCAGACGCTTCACATGCCCTGATTCGATCCACTGACAGCACGTCAACCCCGGTATACCACATCGATCCAATTCACTCTATTCCTTGCCCTCCTTTCACCCTCCTGCATGTTCAGGCCCCGATCACACAAAATCTTTTTCACTCCATCTTTCCACCTCCAATTTGGTCTCCCACTTCTCCTCGTTCCCTCCACCTCCGACACATATATCCTCTTGGTCAATCTTTCCTCACTCATTCTCTCCATGTGCCCAAACCATTTCAAAACACCCTCTTCTGCTCTCTCAACCACGCTCTTTTTATTTCCACACATCTGTCTTACCCTTACGTTACTTACTCGATCAAACCACCTCACACCACACATTTTCCTCAAACATCTCATTTCCAGCACATCCATCCTCCTGCGCACAACTCTATCCATAGCCCACGCCTCGCAACCATACAACATTGTTGGAACCACTATTCCTTCAAACATACCCATTTTTGCTTTCCGAGATAATGTTCTCGACTTCCACACATTCCTCAAGGCTCCCAGGATTTTCGCCCCCTCCCCCACCCTATGATCCACTCCGCTTCCATGGTTCCATCCGCTGCCAGATCCACTCCCAGATATCTAAAACACTTTACTTCCTCCAGTTTTTCTCCATTCAAAATTACCTTTCAAAATTACCTCACAATTGACTTGGCCTTCAACCCTACTGTACCTAATTACCTTGCTCTTATTCACACACACACACACACACACACACACACATATATATATATATATATATATATATATATATATATATATATATATATATATATATATATATATTCCCTGCGTGTCGTAGAAGGCGACTAAAAGGGGAGGGAGCGGGGGGCTGGAAATCCTCCCCTCTCGTTTTTTTTTTTTTTTTCAATTTTCCAAAAGAAGGAACAGAGGGGGCCAGGTGAGGATATTCCAAAAAAGGCCCAGTCCTCTGTTCCTAACGCCACCTCGCTAACGCGGGAAATGGCGAATAGTTTAAAAGAAAGAAAAAAGAAATATATATATATATATATATATATATATATATATATATATATATATATATATATATATATATATATATATATATATATATATATATTTTTTTTTTTTTTTTTTTTTTTTTTTTTCATACTATCCGCCATTTCCCGCGACAGCGAGGTAGCGTTAAGAACAGAGGACTGGGCCTTTGAGGAAATATCCTCGCCTGGCCCTCTTCTCTGTTCCTTCTTTTGGAAAATTAAAAGAAAAAACGAGAGGGGAGGATTTCCAGCCTCCCGCTCCGTCCCCTTTTAGTCGCCTTCTACGACACGCAGGAAATACGTGGGAAGTATTCTTAATTCCCTATACCCAGGGATATATATATATATATATATATATATTTTTTTTTTTTTTTTTATACTTTGTCGCTGTCTCCCGCGTTTGCGAGGTAGCGCAAGGAAACAGACGAAAGAAATGGCCCCCCCCCCCCATACACATGTATATACATACGTCCACACACGCAAATATACATACCTACACAGCTTTCCATGGTTTACCCCAGACGCTTCACATGCCTTGATTCAATCCACTGACAGCACGTCAGCCCCGGTATACCACATCGCTCCAATTCACTCTGTTCCTTGCCCTCCTTCCACCCTCCTGCATGTTCAGGCCCCGATCACACAAAATCTTTTTCACTCCATCTTTCCACCTCCAATTTGGTCTCCCTCTTCTCCTTGTTCCCTCCACCTCCGACACATATATCCTCTTGGTCAATCTTTCCTCACTCATCCTCTCCATGTGCCCAAACCACTTCAAAACACCCTCTTCTGCTATCTCAACCACGCTCTTTCTATTTCCACACATCTCTCTTACCCTTACGTTACTCACTCGATCAAACCACCTCACACCATACATTGTCCTCAAACATCTCATTTCCAGCACATCCATCCTCCTGCGCACAACTCTATCCATAGCCCACGCCTCGCAACCATACAACATTGTTGGAACCACTATTCCATCAAACATACCCATTTTTGCTTTCCGAGATAATGTTCTCGACTTCCACACATTCTTCAAGGCCCTCTCATTCACACACACACACACATATATATATATATATATATATATATATATATATATATATATATATATATATATATATATATATATATATCCCTGGGGATAGGGGAGAAAGAATACTTCCCACGTATTCCCTGCGTGTCGTAGAAGGCGACTAAAAGGGAAGGGAGCGGGGGGCTGGAAATCCTCCCCTCTCATTTTTCTTTTTTTTTTTTTTCCAAAAGAAGTAACAGAGAAGTGGGTCAGGTGAGAATATTCCCTCAAAGGCCCAGTCCTCTGTTCTTAACGCTACCTCGCTATCGCGGGAAATGGCGAATAGTATGAAAGAAAAAGAAAGAATATATATATATATATATATATATATATATATATATATATATATATATATATATATATATATATATATATATATGTATATATATATATATACATATATATATATATCTTTTGCGCAATCCATCACTGATTCCCTAAATACATCTCAATCCTCCCCCACTCCCCTTACTTCCATTGTTCTCACCTTTTTCCATTCTGTACTCAGCCTCTCCTGGAACTTCCTCACACAAGTCTCCTTCACAAGCTCACTTACTCTCACCACCCTCTTCAGCCCAACATTCACTCTTCTTTTCTGAAAACCCATACAAATCTTCACCTTAGCCTCCAGAAGATAATGATCAGACATCCCTCCAGTTGCACCTCTCAGCACATTAACATCCAAAAGTCTCAGCACATTAACATCCAAAAGATGCTTGTGGCATGAGAAGCGTGGGAGGTGGGTTGATTAGAAAGGGTAGTGAGTGGTGGGATGAAGAAGTAAGATAATTAGTGAAAGAGAAGAGAGAGGCATTTGGACGATTTTTGCAGGGAAAAAATGCAATAGAGTGGGAGATGTATAAAAGAAAGAGGCAGGAGGTCAAGAGAAAGGTGCAAGAGGTGAAAAAGAGGGCAAATGAGAGTTGGGGTGAGAGAGTATCATTAAATTTTAGGGAGAATAAAAAGATGTTCTGGAAGGAGGTAAATAAAGTGCGTAAGACAAGGGAGCAAATGGGAATTTCGGTGAAGGGCGCAAATGGTGAGGTGATAACAAGTAGTGGTGATGTGAGAAGGAGATGGAGTGAGTATTTTGAAGGTTTGTTGAATGTGTTTGATGATAGAGTGGCAGATATAGGGTGTTTTGGTCGAGGTGGTGTGCAAAGTGAAAGGGTTAGGGAAAATGATTTGGTAAAGAGAGAAGAGGTAGTAAAAGCTTTGCGGAAGATGAAAGCCGACAAGGCAGCAGGTTTGGATGGTATTGCAGTGGAATCTATTAAAAAAGGGGGTGACTGTATTGTTGACTGGTTGGTAAGGTTATTTAATGTATGTATGACTCATGGTGAGGTGCCTGAGGATTGGCGGAATGCTTGCATAGTGCCATTGTACAAAGGCAAAGGGGATAAGAGTGAGTGCTCAAAATACAGAGGTATAAGTTTGTTGAGTATTCCTGGTAAATTATATGGGAGGGTATTGATTGAGAGGGTGAAGGCATGTACAGAGCATCAGATTGGGGAAGAGCAGTGTGGTTTCAGAAGTGGTAGAGGATGTGTGGATCAGGTGTTTGCTTTGAAGAATGTATGTGAGAAATACTTAGAAAAGCAAATGGATTTATGAATCTGGAGAAGGCATTTGATAGAGTTGATAGAGATGCTCTGTGGAAGTTATTAAGAATATATGGTGTGGGAGGCAAGTTGTTAGAAGCAGTGAAAAGTTTTTATCGAGTATGTAAGGCATGTGTATGTGTAGGATGAGAGGAAGTGATTGGTTCTCAGTGAATGTAGGTTTGCGGCAGGGGTGTGTGATGTCTCCATGGTTGTTTAATTTGTTTATGGATGGGGTTGTTAGGGAGGTGAATGCAAGAGTTTTGGAAAGAGGGGCAAAAATGAGGTTTGTTGTGGATGAGAGAGCTTGGGATGTGAGTCAGTTGTTGTTCGCTGATGATACAGCGCTGGTGGCTGATTCATGTGAGAAACTGCAGAAGTTGGTGACTGAGTTTGGTAAAGTGTGTAAAAGAAGAAAGTTAAGAGTAAATGTGAATAAGAGCAAGGTTATTAGGTACAGTAGGGTTGAGGGTCAAGTCAATTGGGAGGTAAGTTTGAATGGAGAAAAACTGGATTAAGTAAAGTGTTTTAGATATCTGGGAGTGGATCTGGCAGCGGATGGAAGCTTGGAAGCGGAAGTGAATCATAGGGTGGGGGAGGGGTCGAAAATCCTGGGAGCCTTGAAGAATGTGTGGAAGTCGAGAACATTATCTCGGAAAGCAAAAATGGGTATGTTTGAAGGAATAGTGGTTCCAACAATGTTGTATGGTTGCGAGGCGTGGGCTATGGATAGAGTTGTGCGCAGGAGGGTGGATGTGCTGGAAATGAGATGTTTGAGGACAATATGTGGTGTGAGATGGTTTGATCGAGTAAGTAATGTATGGGTAAGAGAGATGTGTGGAAATAAGAAGAGCGTGGTTGAGAGAGGAGAAGAGGGTGTTTTGAAATGGTTTGGGCACATGGAGAGAATGAGTGAGGAAAGATTGACCAAGAGGATATATGTGTCGGAGGTGGAGGGAACGAGGAGAAGTGGGAGACCAAATTGGAGGTGGAAAGATGGAGTGAAAAAGATTTTGTGTGATCGGGGCCTGAACATGCAGGAGGGTGAAAGGCGTGCAAGGAATAGAGTGAATTGGATCGATGTGGTATACCGGGTTTGACGTGCTGTCAGTGGATTGAATCAGGGCATGTGAAGCGTCTGGGGTAAACCATGGAAAGTTGTGTGGGGCCTGGATGTGGAATGGGAGCGGTGGTTTCGGGCATTATTGCATAATAGCTAGAGACTGAGTGTGAACGAATGGGGCCTTTGTTGTCTTTTCCTAGCGCTACCTCGCACACATGAGGGGGGAGGGGGATGGTATTCCATGTGTGGCGAGGTGGCGATGGGAATGAATAAAGGCAGACAGTGTGAATTGTTTGCAAGGGTATATATGTATGTGTCTGTGTGTCTATATATATGTGTACATTGAGATGTATAAGTATGCATATTTGCGTGTGTGGACGTGTATGTATATACAAGTGTATGGGGGTGGGTTGGGCCATTTCTTTCGTCTGTTTCCTTGCGCTACCTCGCAAACGCGGGAGACAGCGACAAAGCAAAATTAATAAAATATATATATATATATATATATATATATATATATATATATATATATATATATATATATATATATATATATATATGTATATATATATATATATATATATATATATATATATATATATATATATATATATATATATATATATTTTTTTTTTGCTTTGTCGCTGTCTCCCGCGTTTGCGAGGTAGCGCAAGGAAACAAACGAAAGAAATGGCCCAACCCACCCCCATACACATGTATATACATACGTCCAGACACGCAAATATACATACCTACACAGCTTTCCATGGTTTACCCCAGACGCTTCACATGCCCTGATTCAACCCACTGACAGCACGTCAACCCCGGTATACCACATCGATCCAATTCATTCTATTCCTTGCCCTCCTTTCACCCTCCTGCATGTTCAGGCCCCGATCACACAAAATCTTTTTCACTCCATCTTTCCACCTCCAATTTGGTCTCCCACTTCTCCTCGTTCCCTCCACCTCCGACACATATATCCTCTTGGTCAATCTTTCCTCACTCATTCTCTCCATGTGCCTAAACCATTTCAAAACACCCTCTTCTGCTCTCTCAACCACGATCTTTTTATTTCCACACATCTCTCTTACCCTTACGTTACTTACTCGATCAAACCATCTCACACCACACATTGTCCTCAAACATCTCATTTCCAGCACATCCATCCTCCTGCGCACAACTCTATCCATAGCCCACGCCTCGCAACCATACAACATTGTTGGAACCACTATTCCTTCAAACATACCCATTTTTGCTTTCCGAGATAATGTTCTCGACTTCCACACATTCTTCAAGGCTCCCAGAATTTTCGCCCCCTCCCCCACCCTATGATATATATATATATATATATATATATATATATATATATATATATATATATATATATATATATATATATATCTTTCTTTCATACTATTCGCCATTTCCCGCGTTAGCGAGGTAGCGTTAAGAATAGAGGACTGGGCATTTGAAGGAATATCTTCACCTGGCCCCCTTCTCTGTCCTTCTTTTGGAAAATTAAAAGAAAAAAAAAAAACGAGAGGGGAGGATTTCCAGCCACCCGCTCCGTCCCCTTCTACGACACGCAGGGAATACGTGGTAGGTATCCTTTCTTCCCTACTCCTAAGGATATATATATATATATATATATATATATATATATATATATATATACATATATATCATACAAACCTCCAACAGTCAGGATCGAACCCGGGACCCCTGTGCAAGAGGCGGGATTGCTAACCGCTAGGCTATGGGCCTGGATAATAGGAAATAACTCTTCGAATACTAAGTACTCGAATACCCTTCATCTTACATTGGTGAGCAACGGGGTCTACACCTGTTATTTCGCAACAGGTGCACATAGCCAGCTGATAGCATTTTACTGAACCTAACTGTCCAACGCGGAGGTATATGAATACGAATAAAGTGCATATGAACGCGCACCTTCATAGAACATACAAACCTCCAACAGCCACGATTGAACCCGGGACCCCTGTGCAAGAGGCGGGAATGCTAACCGCTAGGCTATGGGCCTGGCTAATAGGAAATAACTATTCGAATACTAAGTACCCGAATACCATTCGTCTCACGTTGGTGAGCAACGGGTTCTAAACCGGTCATTTCCCAAGAGGCGCACATAGCCAGCAGATAGCATTTTCCCGAACCTAACTGTACAACGCGGAGGTATATGAATACAAAGTGCATAGGAACGCGCACCTTCATAGAACATACAATTCTTCAACAGCCAGGATCGAACCCGGGACCCCTGTGCAACAGGCGGGAATGCTACCGCTAGGCTATGGGCCTGGCTGATAGGAAATTATTATTCGAATACTATGTACTCGAATACCCTTCTATGAAGGTGCGCGTTCCTATGCACTTTATTTGTATTGATATCGCTGATTTTGAAATAAAAATCAGATCAATTAATTTTCAAGTTGTAATTCCTGGCTTTACATTTGTTTAATAGATTCATGGTATAAACTTGAACATGCAGTCTCTCTACACTCCTCAGTCCAAATTTTTGCAAACAAATATTCATGTTACCTGCATCATATGCATTCAAATGTGAGTGCCTATGCCAAAAGTAACCGTTTCGTCACCTCTTCGTTGTGAGTTTGATGTTTCCATCATCTGTTGTTCTTGAGTTATCGCGCTAACTATGTCCACTGATGCAGAGGTAAAGTAGAAAAAAAAAAAAGCACCAACCCTTCGAAGTCTTAAAGACCTATCGGTGAGGATTGTCTCCCGGACATGAACACTCCCTGGGTTAACTAGATCCGAGCTACTTGTCACGTCAAAGCTGGTACCAATAAATCTACCAACCGAGGAAAAGAATGAAAAACTGAGTGAGATGGAAGCCACCTTCCCGCATCGGAATTGAACCCAAGGCAGAGCAGCGGAGTAGCAACACAGAACTTGCCAGGGCACATGCTCTTTTGTGGTGGTTGTAGATAAAATCAATAATAACGAGAAATCAGAGATACTTTATAAAAGCAACATGACATGAGGGTGTGTCAAAAAGTACGTGAACAAGAATAGGGATGGTTCAGCGACACAGATAACTTCCTTAGTTTCGTGTTTGATCAGCTGAACGTCTCCATCCCAGTGACCCGTATGGCAGAGTCAATGATGGGGAGATTTTATAAAGACATTCGTTTAGAAACCCATGGATAAAGTTAAAGTTTGATTCTGTCAAACAGCAATAAACTAAATATCATACCATGTGTGTGTTCATATGAAGGCAGGGCAAACAACTGACTAGAACATACCAACTATCTTTGTCTTCATACTAGCAAAGGAGTGGTTGGGATGTAGAAAATCCCAACATCCTTTTAATGTAATAACTTCTTTATTTTGTCAAGTAATGCATCTTTATCATTACTAATTTTGTTTCTGTTTTTGCCACCTCCATTCCTACATTATCTTACATTTATGGACATTATTCTACCACTTTCACTACCTTTATATCCTTATATCAATCACTGTCTTGTTACCTGCCATTATAGTCCCATGTATCGTAGTAAGCGTTAGCGAAGGTAAGCAGCGGTTCTGGGTTGTCAAGCAGAAAGATGTAGGCACGACACATCTCCGACTGCCACACAATCCCCATCAAGTCCTCTGTGGTGTTAATGCGAACTACCTGGATATTGGATAGAGATCAATACAATATGCATAGCCGGTGTTCTGGATTAACCACACACACCTCTGGATAAGTATGGTGCGTTCAAGAAATTATACGTGTGACAGAAACAAAATGTTGATGATATGTTTTAATTTGTTGTGTATGTCTTGCATTGTGCTTTATGTATAGATGACACAGGCAAATGAAAATAATGACGTCAGTTTTTATCAAATCTTTGAGAGCAAATCTTTTTAGGAATATTTCTGTATTTGATTTTCTGGATATAGAATTCAAAACCTACAATGAACAATTTCGAGTGACGTCAATTAAATCCATTTGGCATTTAAGGTAATATATAGCCTAGCGGTAGCATTTCCGCCTGTAGCACAGGGGTCCGGGTTCGATCCTGGCCGTTGGAGGTTTGTATGTTCTATGAAGGTGCGCGTTCATATGCACTTTATTCATGTATATATATATATATATATATATAGTACATAGTATTCAAAGTCATTTCCCTATAGGGGCGATTATAGCCTAGCGGTAATGCTCCCGCCAGTTAAGTAAGGGCGGGTTCGATCCTGGCTGTTGAAGGTTTGTATATTCTGTGAAGGTGCGCGATCATATGCACTTTGTTCATATTCATATACCTCCGCGTTGTACAGTTAGGTTCGGTAAAATGCTATCTGCTGGCTGTGTGAGCCTGATGGGAAATGACCGGTGTAGATCTTCGCCCTTGTTGACCAACGAGTTCATTTCTCTACTAGGGGCGACCATAGCCTAGCGGTAGAGCTCCCGTCTGTTACGCAGGGGTCCCAGGTTCGATCCTGACTGTTGGAGGTTTGTATGTTCTATGAAAGTGCGTGTTCACATGCACTTCGTTCATATATATATATATATATATTTTTTTTTTTGCTTTGTCGCTGTCTCCCGCGTTTGCGAGGTAGCGCAAGTAAACAGACGAAAGAAATGGCCCAACCCACCCCCATACACATGTATATACATACGTCCACACACGCAAATATACATACCTACACAGCTTTCCATGGTTTACCCCAGACGCTTCACATGCCCTGATTCGATCCACTGACAGCACATCAACCCCGGTATACCACATCGCTCCAATTCACTCTATTCCTTGCCCTCCTTTCACCCTCCTGCATGTTCAGGCCCCGATCACACAAAATCTTTTTCACTTCATCTTTCCACCTCCAATTTGGTCTCCCTCTTCTCCTCGTTCCCTCCACCTCCGACACATATATCCTCTTGGTCAATCTTTCCTCACTCATTCTCTCCATGTGCCCAAACCATTTCAAAACACCCTCTTCTGCTCTCTCAACCACGCTCTTTTTATTGCCACACATCTGTCTTACCCTTACGTTACTTACTCGATCAAACCACCTCACACCACACATTGTCCTCAAACATCTCATTTCCAGCACATCCATCCTCCTGCGCACAACTCTATCCATAGCCCACGCCTCGCAACCATACAACATTGTTGGAACCACTATTCCTTCAAACATACCCATTTTTGCTTTCCGAGATAATGTTCTCGACTTCCACACATTCTTCAAGGCTCCCAGAATTTTCGCCCCCTCCCCACCCTATGGTCCACTTCCGCTTCCATGGTTCCATCCGCTGCCAGATCCACTCCCAGATATCTAAAACACTTCACTTCCTCCAGTTTTTCTCCATTCAAACTCACCTCCCAATTGACTTGACCTTCAACCCTACTGTACCTAATAACCTTGCTCTTATTCACATTTACTCTTAACTTTCTTCTTTCACACACTTTACCAAACTCAGTCACCAGCTTCTGCAGTTTCTCACATGAATCAGCCACCAACGCTGTATCATCAGCGAACAACAACTGACTCACTTCCCAAGCTCTCTCATCCCCAACAGACTTCATACTTGCCCCTCTTTCCAAAACTCTTGCATTCACCTCCCTAACAACCCCATCCATAAACAAATTAAACAACCATGGAGACATCACACACCCCTGCCGCAAACCTACATTCACTGAGAACCAATCACTTTCCTCTCTTCCTACACGTACACATGCCTTACATCCTCGATAAAAACTTTTCACTGCTTCTAACAACTTGCCTCCCACACCATATATTCTTAATACCTTCCACAGAGCATCTCTATCAACTCTATCATATATTAATGTATATTAAGGCATTAATTTGCCCGTGCCGTGTCAAGTGATAAAGAAGAAATATACTATTGGAGTGCGGCAGGTCGTTGTAGAAGTAATAAGATAAATATGAGACGTGAAAGTAACAATTGTTGGAATTAGATTTTTTAAAGAAATTATATACACGGCTGCCCGTGACAAAGTGTATGAAATATTTTATAGTGGGAGCGAGCCTCTTGGGACTCAATTAATACCATCCAACCCCATGATCACCAACAAGAAACATGAGCACTAAAGCTGGATGATTGCATCCTTAGCATATATCAACTATCTATTTGGACTGGTCAACGACAGTAGCATTGCAGCTGCTTTACTGAGTCCTAGAAGTCTATATTGAAGTGTTGTGACTAATAGCACATCTGATTTTGTAACTGGTCAGCTATAACCATTAGAATAAGCTGCTTACCTGCCGTCGATTCTGTAACAGTAGCACTTCATGCATAGTATATCGCATATTGTAGTGAGAATCATGAGCCAACACTAGATCACATTCCTTAAGTTCTTCCTTGATCACAGCTTCCAACATCTGGCTCAATGATGACAACATCAATGCGTTCCTAGCGCTTCTTTGTTCTACACTGATTTGACATCCTTCTTGCATTTTTCTCTTTCTCGGTCGTGTGGATGCAATTCGCTTCATTACTGGTGCAAAACCTGTCAATATGTCTTCGAAAGAGGATCCATTCCTCATATGTTCATCAGCAGAGATGGATGGCTCTCCATGGTGTCCGCAAGGAGTTGTCAAAGGAAGAGGAGTGTGGAGAGTTTCCTTTAAGAATTCTTTGTAATACAAACCGTCTTGGTAGTGCGTCCAGTTGATTGTGGCCTTTCCTGCAGTATTTACCTGGGCTCTCCAGCATGTTGCGACCGTAAGGAGCAATATCCATGTTACTCTTTGAAGTCCCATTACACTAAATGACCTGAATCAAGAGAAGATATTGTATGTGTGTGGACATTCTCATTGGCTATCTACCGTTGAATCAAAAATACATATATTGAGAAACATTTTAGGGGTAATATCAGTAGTAATTTATTGAAAGATTACTGCATCATCTCAACATAAATGACCTTTCGTATGCAGACGATCTCACAATTACAGCACACTCCCCACTGACACCACAACAGCAACAGTGAACAACATTACACAGGTGGAACAATGACTGATCTCTACTCTTTTAACCCGAGACAGATATAAATCCAATTTATATCCTCCAGTCACCTTGTATGTCCTACTGAGGAAATCTCGTGCGACATATGGTATTTGCTCCCCACAACAATAACATCAACATAAAAGCCACTCAAAGTAAATTTCCTCAGAAACTTTAATTAGCACCAGAACTGGAAAAGGAAAAAATTGCCTCAACATTCTCAACAAGCTCCACTTTAGACTAGGTCTCACCTGCCTAATCTTTCACCTTCGCAAAATGAACTTAACAAAAATAAATACAAAAACAGTGCACTCAGAACGATCACTGGCTGCCTACCAGCCACATTACACTGAAACAAAGTTCCTCCTAATACAGATACTCCTCAACATGCTTGGTACTCAATTCTACGCAGCAGCACTAAACCTTTCTCACTCAAACCACTCTATAACTAACCGCCATCCCCTATGTAGAAGCAAAAAACTTACCCAAAAAACTTATCTTACGCTTTGTCCCAACCTCATTCTATCGCGGAACCGATGGTTTGACAAAAATATTTACAGTTTGTCATATGTATGTACACCAAGGTTGTATCATTGTTACTATTACTATCATTATCATTATCATTATCATTACAATAACGATAATAATAATAATGATAATAATAATATAATAATAATAATAATAATAATAATTATAGTAATAATAATGATGATAATGATAATGATAAAAATGATAATAATGATAATAATAACAATATCCCTGGGATACAGGAGAAATAATACTTCCCACGCATTCCTCACGTGTCGTAGAAGGCGACTAAAGGGAACGGGAGCGGGGGGGTCTAGAAACCCTCCCCTTCTTGTATTTCAACTTTCTATAAGGGGAAACAGGAGAAGGAAGTCACGCGGGGAGTGCTCATCCTCCTCGAAGGCTCAGACTGGGATGTCTAAATGTGTGTGGATGTAACCAAGATGAGAAAGAAGGAGGTAGGTAGTATGTTTGAGGAAAGGAACCGGGATATTTTGGCTCTGAGTGAAACGAAGCTCAAAGTAAAGAGGAAGAGTGGTTTGGGAAAATTTTGGGAGTAAAGTCAACAACATAATAGGGAAACAGAAGAAGGAGTCACGCAAGGGAAGGAGTAGTACTACTCCTGAAACAGGAGTGGTGGGAGCATTAGATAGAATGTAAAACTGAAAGTGGATGGAGAGAGATGCACCTGGGCATGAGAAAAAAGATCATGAGAGGCAAGTGTTTTGGGAGCAGCAGAGTGAGTGTGTTAGTAGTTTTGATGCACTAGACCGGGTTATAGTGATGGGTGATTTAAATGAAAAGGTGAGTAATGTGGTAGTTGAGGGGATAATTGGTGTACATGGGGTGTTCAGTGTTGTAAATGGAAATGCTGAAGAGTTTGTAGATTTGTGTGCTGAAAAAGGAGTGGTGACTGGATATAACTGGTTTAAAAAGAGATATACAACATTTGTATGTATGTGAGTAGGAGAGATGGCCAGAGAGCGTTATTGGATCATGTGTTAATTGATAGGCGCGCAAAAGAAAGACTTTTGGATGCTGAGAGGTGCAACTGGAGGGATGTCTGATCATTATCTTGTAGAGGTTTTCAGAAAAGAAGAGAGAATGTTGGAGTGAGGAGAGGGGTGAGAGTAAGTGAGCTTGGGAAGTTGACTTGTGTGAGGAAGTACCAGGAGAGACTGAGTGTAGAATGGTAAAAGGTGAGAGCAAAGGATGTAAGGGGAATGGGGGAGGAATGAGATGTATTTAGGGAAGCAGTGATGGCTTGTGCAAAAGATGCTTGTGGCATGAGAAGCGTGGGAAGTGGGCAGATTAGAAAGGGTAGTGAGTGGTGGAATGAAGAAGTAAGATTATTAGTGAGAGAAGAGAGAGGCATTTGGACGAGTTTTGCAACTGACTGGGAAATGCATAAAAGAAGGAGGCAGGAGGTCAAGAGAAAGGTGCAAGAGGTGAAAAAGAGGGCAAATGAGAGTTGGGATGAGAGAGTATCATTGAGTTTAGGGAGAATAAAAAGGTGTTTTGGAAGGAGGTAAATAAAGTGCATAAGACAAGAAAAAAATTTGGAACATCGGTAAAGGGGGCTAATGGAGAGGTTGATAACAAGTAGTGGTAATGTGAGAGGGAGATGGAGTGAGTATTTTGAAGGTTTGTTGAACGTGTTAGATGATGGAGTGGCAGATATAGGGTGTTTTGGTCGAGGTGGTGTGCCAGCAAGGCAGCGGGTTTGAATGTTATTGCAGTGGAATCTATCAAAAAAAGAGGTGACTGTTGTTGAGTGGTCGGTAAGGATATCTAAAGTATGTATGACTCATAGTGAGGTACCTGAGGATTGGCGTAATACATGCATAGTGCCATTGTACAAAGGCAGAGGGGATAAAGGTGAGTGCTCAAATTACAGAGGTATAAGTTTGTTGAGTATTCCTGGGAAATTATATGGGAGGGTATTGATTGAGAGGGTGAATTCATGTACAGATCAACAGATTGGGGAAGAGCAGTGTGGTTTCAGAAATGGTAGAGGATGTATGGATCAGGTGTTTGCTTTGAAGAATGTATGTGAGAAATACTTAGAAAAGCAAGTGGATTTGTATACAGCATTTATGGATCTGGAAAAGGCATATAATAGAGATGCTCTGTGGAATATATGGTGTGGGAGGCAAGTTGTTAGAAGCAGTGAAAAGTTTTTATCGAGGATGTAAGGCATGTGTACGACTAGGAAGAGAGGAAAGTGATTGGTTGTCAGTGAAGACGAATGGTATTCGACTACATAGTATTCGAACAATTATTTCCTGTTAGGCAGGCCCATAGTCTAGCGGTAGCATTCTTGCCTATTGCACAGGGGTCCCGGGTTCGATCCTGGCTGTTGGAGGTTTGTATGTTCTATGAACATTCGTATGCTCTTTGTTCGTATTCATATACCTCCGCGATGTACACTTAGGTTTGATAAAATGCTATCTGCTAACTATGTGCGCTTGTTGGGAAATGACCGGTGTAGACCCCGTTGCTCACCAACGTGAGACGAAGGGTATTGGAGTATACAGTATTCGAATAGTTATTTCCTATTAGCTAGGCCCATAGCCTAGCGGTAACCTTCCCTCCTGTTGCACAGGGGTCCCGGGCTCGATCCTGGCTGTTGGAGGTTTGTATGATATTTATTTATTTAATTATTTTGCTTTGTCGCTGTCTCCCACGTTTGCGAGGTAGCGCAAGGAAACAGACGAAAGAAATGGCACAACCCACCCACATACACAACGTACACACACACACGCAAATATACATACCTATACATCTCAATGTACACATATATATACACACACAGACACATACATATATACCCATGCACACAATTCACACTGTCTGCCCATATTCATTCCCATCACCACCTCGCCACACATGGAATACCATCCCCCTCTCCCCTGATGTGTGCGAGGTAGCACTAGGAAAAGACAACAAAGGCCCCATTTGTTCACACTCAGTCTCCAGCTGTCATGTAATAATGCCTGAAACCACAGCTCCCTTTTCACGTCCAGGCCCCACACAACTTTCCATGGTTTACCTCAGGCGCTTCACATGCTCTGATTCAATCCACTGACAGCACGTCAACCCCGGTATACCACATCGATCCAATTCACTCTATTCCTTGCCCGCTTTTCACCCTCCTGCATGTTCAGGCCCCGATCACTCAAAATCTTTTTCACTCCATCTTTCCACCTCCAATTTGGTCTCCCACTTCTCCTCGTTCCCTCCACCTCCGACACATATATCCTCTTGGTCAATCTTTCCTAACTCATTCTCTCCATGTGCCCAAACCATTTCAAAACACCCTCTTCTGCTCTCTCAACCACGCTCTTTTTATTTCCACACATCTCTCTTACCCTCACATTACTTACTCGATCAAACCACCTCACACCACACATTGTCCTCAAACATCTCATTTCCAGCACATCCACCCTCCTGCGCACAACTCTATCAATAGCCCACGCCTCGCAACCATACAACATTGCTGGAACCACTATTCCTTCAAACATACCCATTTTTGCTTTCCGAGATAATGTTCTCGACTTCCACACATTCTTCAATGCTCCCAGAATTTTCGCCCCCTCCCCCACCCTATGATCCACTTCCGCTTCCATGGTTCCATCTGCTTCCAGATCCACTCCCAGATATCTGAAACACTTTACTTCCTTCAGTTTTTCTCCATTCAAACTTACCTCCCAGTTGACTTGACCCTCAAACCTACTGTACCTAATAACCTTGCTCTTATTCACATTTACTCTTAACTTTCTCTTTCACACACTTTACCAAACTCAGTCACCAGCTTCTGCAGTTTCTCACATGAATCAGCCACCAGCGCTGTATCATCAGCGAACAACAACTGACTCACTTCCCAAGCTCTCTCATCCCCAACAGACTTCATACTTGCCCCTCTTTCCAAAACTCTTGCATTCACCTCCCTAACAACCCCATCCATACACAAATTAAACAACCATGGAAACATCACACACCCCTGCCGCAAACCTACATTCACTGAGAACCAATCACTTTCCTCTCTTCCTACACGTACACATGCCTTACATCCTCGATAAAAACTTTTCACTGCTTCTAACAACTTGTCTCCCACACCATATATTCTTAATACCTTCCACAGAGCATCTCTATCAACTCTATCATATGCCTGCTACATGCAAATCCATTTGCTTTTCTAAGTATTTCTGACATACATTCTTCAAAGCAAACACCTGATCCACACATCCTCTACCACTTCTGAAACCACACTGCTCTTCCCCATTCTGATGCTCTTTACAATGCCTTCACCCTCTCAATCAATACCCTCCCATATAATTTACCAGGAATACTCAACAAACGTATACCTCTGTAATTTGAGCACTCACTCTTATCGCCTTTGCCTTTGTACAATGGCACTATGCACGCATTCCGCCAATCCTCAGGCATCTCACCATGAGTCATACATACATTAAATAACCTTAACAACCAGTAAAGAATACAGTCACCCCCCCTTTTTTTTTTTTTTTATAAATTTCACTGCAATACCATCCAAACCTGCTGCCTTGCCGGCTTTCATCTTCCGCAAAGCTTACCTCTTCTCTGTTTAGAAAATCATTTTCCCTAACCCTTTCACTTTGCACACCACCTCGACCAAAACACCCTATATCTGCCACTCTATCATCAAACACATTCAACAAACCTTCAAAATACTCACTCCATCTCCTTCTCACATCACCACTACTTGTTATCACCTCCCCATTTGCGCCCTTCACTGAAGTACCCATTTGCTCCCTTGTTTTACGCACTTTATTTACCTCCTTCCAGAACATCTTTTTATTCTCCCTAAAATTTAATGATACTCTCTCACCCCAACTCTCATTTGCCCTCTTTTTCACCTTTTGAACCTTTCTCTTGACCTCCTGTCTCTTTCTTTTATACATCTCCCACTCATTTGCATTTTTTCCCTGCAAAAATCGTCCAAATGCCTCTCTCTTCTCTTTCACTAATAATCTTACTTCTTCATCCCACCACTCACTACCCTTTCTAATCAACCCACCTCCCACGCTTCTCATGCCACAAGCATCTTTTGCGCAATCCATCACTGATTCCCTAAATATATCCCATTCCTCCCCCACTCCCCTATATATATATATATATATATATATATATATATATATATATATATATATATATATATATATATATATATATATATACATATATATATATATATATATATATATATATATATATATATATATATATATATATTTTTTTTTTTTTTTTTTTTTTTTCATACTATTCGCCATTTCCCGCGATAGCGAGGTAGCGTTAAGAACAGAGGACTGGGCCTTTGAGGGAATATCCTCACCTGGCCCCCTTCTCTGTTCCTTCTTTTGGAAAATTAAAAAAAAAAAAAAAATATATACATATATATATACATATATATATACATATATATATATATATATACATATATATATACATATATATATATATATATATATATATATATATATATATATATATATATATATATATATATATATATATCTTTTTCTTTCTTTCAAACTATTCGCCATTTCCCGCATTAGCGAGGTAGCGTTAAGAACAGGGGAGTGCGCCTTTGAGGGAATACCCTCACCTGGCCCAATTCGCTTTTCCTTGTTTTGGAAAATTAAAAAAAAAACGAGGGGGGGGGGAGGATTTCCAGCCTCCCGATCCCACCCCTTTTAGTCGCCTTCTACGACACGCAGGGAATACGTGGGAAGTATTCTTTCTCCCCTATCCCCACGTATTCCCTGCGTGTCGTAGAAGGCGACTAAAAGGGGTGGGATCGGGGGGCTGGAAATCCTCCCCCCCTCGTTTTTTTTTTTTAATTTTCCAAAACAAGGAAAAGAGAATTGGGCCAGGTGAGGGTATTCCCTCAAAGGCGCACTCCTCTGTTCTTAACGCTACCTCCCTAATGCGGGAAATGGCAAATAGTTTGAAAGAAAGAAAAAGATATATATATATATATATATATATATATATATATATATATATATATATATATATATATTCTTAACGCTATATATATATATATATATATATATATATATATATATATATATATTCTTAACGCTATATATATATAACGATAACATATAACGATAATATATAACGATATATATATATATATATATATATATATATATATATATATATATATATATATATATATATATATATATATATATAGGGTGTCTTGGTTGAGGTGGTGTGCAAAGTGAGAGGGTTGGGGAAAATGATTTGGTAAAATGAGAAGAGGTAGTAAAATCTTTGCGGAAGATGAAAGCCGGCAAGGCAGCAGGTTTGGATGGTACTGCAGTGGAATTTATTAAAAAAGGGGGGGACTGTATTGTTGACTGGTTGGTAAGGTTATTTGATGTATGTATGACTCATGGTGAGGTGACTGAGGATTGGAGGAATGCGTGCATAGTGCCATTGTACAAAGGCAAAGGGGATAAGAGTAAGTGCTCAAATTACAGAGGTATACGTTTGTTGAGTATTCCTGGTAAATTATATGGGAGGGTATTGATTGAGAGGGTGAAGCCATGTACAGAGCATCAGAATGGGGAAGAGCAGTGTGGTTTCAGAAGTGGTAGAGGATTTGTGGATCAGGTGTTTGCTTTGAAGAATGTATGTGAGAAATATTTAGAAAAGCAAATGGATTTGTATGTAGGATTTATGGATCTGGAGAAGGCATATGATAGACTTGATACAAATGCTCTGTGGAAGGTATTTAGAATATATGGTGTGGGTGGCAAGTTGTTAGAAGCAGTGAAATGTTTTTATCGAGGAAGTAAGGCATGTTTACGTGTAGGAAGAGAGGAAAGTGATTGGTTCTCAGTGAATGTAGGTTTGCGGCAGGGGTGTGTGATGTCTCCATGGTTGTTTAATTTGTTTATGGATGGGGTAGTTAGTGAGGTGAATGCAAGAGTTTTGGAAAGAGGGGCAAAAATGAAGTCTTTTGTCGATGAGAGAGCTTGGGAAGTGAGTCAGTTGTTGTTCGCTGATGATACAGCGCTGGTGGCTGATTCATGTGAGAAACTGCAGAAGCTGGTGACTGAGTTTGGTAAAGTGTGTGAAAGAAGAAAGTTAAGAGTAAATGTGAATAAGAGCAAGGTTATTAGGTACAGTAGCGTAGAGGGTCAAGTCAATTGGGAGGTAAGTTTGAATGGAGAAAAACTGAAGGAAGTAAAGTGTTTTAGATATCTGGGAGTGGATCTGGCAGCGGATGGAAGCATGGAAGCGGAAGTGAATCATAGGGTGGGGGAGGGGGCGAAAATCCTGGGAGCCTTGAAGAATGTGTGGAAGTCGAGAGCATTATCTCGGAAAGCAAAAATGGGTATGTTTGAAGGAAGAGTGGTTCGAACAATGTTGTATGGTTGCGAGGCGTGGGCTATGGATAGAGTTGTGCGGAGGAGGGTGGATGTGCTGGAAATGAGATGTTTGAGGACAATGTGTGGTGTGAGGTGGTTTGATCGAGTAAGTAATGTAAGGGTAAGAGAGATGTGTGGAAATAAAACGAGCGTGGTTGAGAGAGCAGAAGTGGGTGTTTTAAAATGGTTTGGGCACATAGAGAGAATGGGTGAAGAAAGATTGACCAAGAGGATATATGTGTCAGACGTGGAGGGAACGAGGAGAAGAGGGAGACCAAATTGGAGGTGGAAAGATGGAGTGAAAAAGATTTTGAGTGATCGGGGCCTGAACATGCAGGAGGGTGAAAGGCGGGCATGGAATAGAGTGAATTGGATCGATGTGGTATACCGGGGTCGACGTGCTGTCAATGGATTGAACCAGGGCATGTGAAGCGTCTGGGGTAAACCATGGAAAGCTGTGTAGGTATGTATATTTGCGTGTGTAGACGTATGTATATACATATGTATGGGGGTGGGTTGGGCCATTTCTTTCGTCTGTTTCCTTGCGCTACCTCGCAAAGGCAGGAGACAGCGACAAAGCAAAATAAGAAAAAAAAAGAATATATATATATATATATATATATATATATATATATATATATATATATATATATATATATATATGATCATTATCTTGTGGAGGCTAAGGTGAAGATTTGTATGGGTTTTCAGAAAAGAAGAGTGAATGTTGGGGTGAAGAGGGTGGTGAGAGTAAGTGAGCTTGGGAAGGAGACTTGTGTGAGGAAGTATCAGGAGAGACTGAGTACAGAATGGAAAAAGGTGAGAACAATGGAAGTAAGGGGAGTGGGGGAGGAATGGGATGTATTTAGGGAATCATTGATGGATTGCGCAAAAGATGCTTGTGGCATGAGAAGAGTGGGAGGTGGGTTGATTAGAAAGGGTAGTGAGTGGTGGGATGAAGAAGTAAGATTATTAGTGAAAGAGAAGAGAGAGGCATTTGGACGATTTTTGCAGGGAAAAAATGCAATTGAGTGGGAGATGTATAAAAGAAAGAGACAGGAGGTCAAGAGAAAGGTGCAAGAGGTGAAAAAGAGGGCAAATGAGAGTTGTGGTGAGAGAGTATCATTAAATTTTTGGGAGAATAAAAAGATGTTCTGGAAGGAGGTAAATAAAGTGCGTAAGACAAGGGAGCAAATGGGAACTTCAGTGAAGGGCGCAAATGGGGAGGTGATAACAAGTAGTGGTGATGTGAGAAGGAGATGGAGTGAGTATTTTGAAGGTTTGTTGAATGTGCTTGATGATAGAGGGGCAGATGTAGGGTGTTTTGGTCGAGGTGGTGTGCAAAGTGAGAGTTTTAGGGAAAATGATTTGGTAAACAGAGAAGAGGTAGTAAAAGCTTTGCGGAAGATGAAATCCGGCAAGGCAGCAGGTTTGGATGGTATTGCGGTGGAATTTATTAAAAAAGGGGGTGACTGTATTATTGACTGGTTGGTAAGGTTATTTAATGTATGAATGACTCATGGTGAGGAGCCTGCGGATTGGGGTAATGCATGCATAGTGCCATTGTACAAAGGCAAAGGGGATAAGAGTGAGTGCTCAAATTACAGAGGTATAAGTTTGTTGAGTATTCCTGGTAAATTATATGGGAGGGTATTGATTGAGAGGGTGAAGGCATGTACAGAGCATCAGAATGGGGAAGAGCAGTGTGGTTTCAGAAGTGGTAGAGGATGTGTGGATCAGGTGTTTGCTTTGAAGAATGTATGTGAGAAATACTTAGAAAAGCAAATGGATTTGTATGTAGCATTTATGGATCTGGAGAAGGCATATGATAGCGTTGATAGAGATGCTCTGTGGAAGGTATTAAGAATATATGGTGTGGGAGGCAAGTTGTTCGAAGCAGTGAAAAGTTTTTATCGAGGATGTACGGCATGTGTACCTGTAGGAAGAGAGGAAAGTGATTGGTTCTCAGTGAATGTAGGTTTGGGGCAGGGGTGTGTGATTTTTCCATGGATGTTTAATTTGTTTATGGATGAGGTTGTTAGGGAGGTGAATGCAAGAGTTTTGGAAAGAGGGGCAAGTATGAAGTCTGTTGTGGATGAGAGAGCTTGGGAAGTACGTCAGTTGTTGTTCGCTGATGATACAGCGCTGGTGGCTGATTCATGTGAGAAACTGCAGAAGCTGGTGACTGAGTTTGGTAAAGTGTATGAAAGAAGAAAGTTAAGAGTAAATGTGAATAAGAGCAAGGTAATTAGGTACAGTAGGGTTGAGGGTCAAATCAACTGGGAGGTAAGTTTGAATGGAGAAAAACTGAAGGAAGTAAAGTGTTTTAGATATCTGGGAGTGGATCTGGCAGCGGATGGAACCATGGAAGCGGAAGTGGATCATAGGGTAGGGGAGGGGGCGAAAATTCTGGGAGCCTTGAAGAATGTGTGGAAGTCGAGAACATTATCTCGGAAAGCAAAAATGGGTATGTTTGAAGGAATAGTGGTTCCAACAATGTTGTATGGTTGCGAGGCGTGGGCTATGGATAGAGTTGTGCGCAGGAGGATGGATGTGCTGGAAATGAGATGTTTGAGGAGAATGTGTGGTGTGAGGTGGTTTGATCGAGTAAGTAACGTAAGGGTAAGAGAGATGTGTGGAAATAAAAAGAGCGTGGTTGAGAGAGCAGAAGAGGGTGTTTTGAAATGGTTTGGGCACATGGAGAGAATGAGTGAGGAAAGATTGACCAAGAGGATATATGCGTCGGAGGTGGAGGGAACGAGGAGAAGTGGGAGACCAAATTGGAGGTGGAAAGATGGAGTGAAAAAGATTTTGAGTGATCGGGGCCTGAACATGCAGGAGGGTGAGAGGAGGGCAAGGAATAGAATGAATTGGATCGATGTGTTATGCCGGGGTTGACGTGGTCAGTGGATTGAATCAGGGCATGTGAAGCGTCTGGGGTAAACCATGGAAAGCTGTGTAGGTATGTATATTTGCGTGTGTGGACGTATGTATATACATGTGTATGGTGGTGGGTTGGGCCACTTTCGTCTGTTTCCTTGCGCTACCTCGCAAACGCGGGAGACAGCGACAAAGCCAAGAAAAAAAAAAAATATATATATATATATATATATATATATATATATATACATATATATATATATATATATATATATATATATATATATATATATATATATATATATATGTATACATATATATATATATATATATATATATATATATATATATATATATATATATATATATTTATATATATATATATATATATATATATATATATATATATATATATATATATATATATATATATATATATATAATATATAGGGTGTCTTGGTCGAGGTGGTGTGCAATGTGAGAGGGTTGGGGAAAATGATTTGGTAAACTGAGAAGAGGTAGTAAAAGCTTTACGGAAGATGAAAGCCGGCAAGGCAGCAGGTTTGGATGGTATTGCAGTGGAATTTATCAAAAAACGGGGGGACTGTATTGTTGACTGGTTGGTAAGGTTATTCAATGTATGTATTGCTCATGGTGAGGTGCCTGAGGATTGGAGGAATGCGTGCATAGTGCCATTGTAGAAAGGCAAAGGGGATAAGAGTGAGTGCTCAAATTACAGAGGTATAAGCTTGTTGAGGAATCCTGGTAAATTATATGGGAGGGTATTGATTGAGAGGGTGAAGGCATGTACAGAGCATCAGATTGGGGAAGAGCAGTGTGGTTTTAGAAGTGGTAGAGGATGTGTGGATCATTTGTTTGCTTTGAAGAATGTATGTGAGAAATATTTAGAAAAGCAAATGGATTTGTATGCAGCATTTATGGATCTGGAGAAGGCATATGATAGAGTTGATAGAGATGATCTGTGGAAGGTATTAAGAATATATGGTGTGGGAAGCAAGTTGTTAGAAGCAGTGAAATGTTTTTATCGAGGATGTAAGGCATGTGTACGTGTAGGAAGAGAGGAAAGTGATTCGTTGTCAGTGAATGTAGGTTTGCTGTAGGGGTGTGTGATGTCTCCATGGTTGTTTAATTTGTTTATGGATGGGGTTGTTAGGGAGGTGAATGCAAGAGTTTTGGAAAGAGTGGCAAAAATGAAGTCTGTTGTGGATGAGAGAACTTGGGAAGTGAGTCAGTTGGTTTCGCTGATGATACAGCGCTCGTAGCAGATTCATGTGAGAAACTGCAAAAGATGGTGACTGAGTTTGGTAAAGTGTGTGAAAGAAGAAAGTTAAGAGTAAATGTGAATAAGAGCAAGGTTATTAGGTACAGTAGGGTTGAATGTCAAGTCAATTGGGAGGTAAGTTTGAATGGAGAAAAACTGAAGGAAGTAAAGTGTTTTAGATATCTGGGAGTGAATCTGGCAGCGGATGGAAGCATGAAGCGGAAGTGAATCATAGGGTGGGGGAGGGGGCGAAAATCCTGGGAGCCTTGAAGAATGTGTTGAGGTCGAGAACATTATCTCGGAAAGTAAAAATGGGTATGTTTTAAGGAATAGTGGTTCGAACAATGTTGTATGATTGCGAGGCGTGGGCTATGGATAGAGTTGTGCGGAGGAGGGTGGTTGTGCTGGAAATGAGATGTTTGAGACAATGTGTGGTGTGAGGTGGTTTGATCGAGTAAGTAATGTAAGAGTAAGAGAGATGTGTGGAAATAAAAAGAGCGTGGTTGAGAGAGCAGAAGAGGGTGTTTTGAAATGGTTTGGGCAAATGGCGAGAATGAGTGAGGAAAGATTGACCAAGAGGATATATGTGTCGGAGGTGGAGGGAACGAGAAGTGGGAGACCAAATTGGAGGTGGAAAGATGGAGTGAAAAAGATTTTGTGTGATCGGGGCCTGAACATGCAGGAGGGTGAAAGGCGGGCAAGGAATAGAGTGAATTGGATCGATGTGGTATACCGGGGTTTGACGTGCTGTCAGTGGATTGAATCAGAGCATGTGAAGCTTCTGGGGTAAACCATGGAAAGATGTGTGGGGCCTGGATGTGGAAAGGGAGCTGTGGTTTCGGGCATTATTGCATGACAGCTAGGGACTGAGTGTGAACGAATGAGGCGTTTGTTGTCTTTTCCTAGCGCTACCCCGCACATATGAGGGTGGAGGGGGATGGTATTCCATGTGTGGCGAGGTGGCGATGGGGATGAATAAAGGCAGACAGTGTGAATTGTGTGCAAGGGTATATATGTATGTGTCTGTGTGTGTAATGTATATATGTACATTGAGATGTATAGGAATGTATATTTGCGTGTGTGGACGTGTGTGTATATACATGTGTATGGGGGTGGGTTGGGCCATTTCTTTCGTCTGTTTCCTTGCGCTACCTCGCAAACGCGGGAGACAGCGACAAAGGAAAATAAAAAATAATATATGTATATATACGTATATATATATATATATATATATATATATATATATATATATATATATATATATATATACATATATATATATATATATATATGTATATTGTTACGAACTCCTTTTTCAGGCTAGGTCGCCAGTAACATTTATGTTACAGATACCACTGATCCTTGTTGTTTCACAACGGGATAACATAATCATAAAGTTATGGGATGGAATTAAAGACCAGCATTACATTAAATCTACTTATAATAAAAGAATCTAAGTGTACAAAGATAAGCACATAAATCAGGCATGAATCATTTACGTTAACATTGGTACATGAGTTAACATTCCAGATAAGATTTCAAGCCAGGAGATCTCTTTCCTTTATGACAGTTCTTCGATAACACTACATTGATAATTATAACGGGCTAACAGGCTTACAGCACAGCAGGGCTTACATGCTTACGGCAGGGAAGATCACCTAACTCGCTGGGCTAGAGAGAGAGAGCTCAGCGGGTGTCATGGGTATATATTACAAAGACGCGTCTCCGCCCTGCTGGCTATAACGCCACCCTTGATTGGCTATGGGACTCAGAGCACTCTTGATTGGTTGAGTATTCTCGCGACGCACATCTGGACAGCTCACCCTCCTCTTGATTGACAGCTCAAGGACAAATGACCATCTGGTTTCCAAAATTAAGCCTAACGCTTGGTGGGAACAGAAGCTCCGAGCTATTCTCAAAGGAAGACATCTCTATACACAAAGACACACACACGTAATATACACGAACATGTGGGCACAAACATACGTGTTCCGTAACACCCCCCTCCTTAAAGGAGAAAATTCCTGGAAGAGGAATTTTCTTACCTTAAGAGCGGGATAAACAATCAGCTAACACAATGTTAACACATGAGGTGTGCTAAAAATAATGTAACGTATAAATTGTACATAACAAGGCCCACCTATTTAACTTCTGACTCCGATCCCGTAACTTAACATTTTGAAAGGGGTTGGTGGTCAGTACACTCTAAAGTGATTGGCTTAAGGGCACAAATATACAGGGTGTTATAATACAAAATAGGAAAACAAAGGTTACTTCTATGATTGCCTGAAGGACACATACAGAAAGTGTTACAATACAAATAGCAAAAACAAAAGTTCCCTATTCATGGTGGGGCTATCTGTTTGGGCTCAACCTTCTCTCTCTGTCCTCCTGCATGGGGGACCTCACCAGCATTTACAACACTGGCGGCATTCACAGCTAATCTGGTTGGAGCCTGCAGAATAAAACAGTTGAAAAGTAGGGTTCCTAACTAATAAAAGAGACTGTTTCACACTGCTCATTCCAAACATCTAATATCATTCTTCAATAAATCTGTCAGAGGGGTTACGACTGTTGCAAAATTTACAATGAACATCCTATAGTACCCAACTATATACAAGCAACACTTCAGTTCTCTCACGCCTCCGCCCGGTTTCCCAGATCTTCGAGGCACACGCGGCTACGTCGTCGACTTCATCACACACGGCTACTGCTGGACGGAAGATGATGCAGACTGGCACCGTCGGTTCCAAGAGGGGAGGTTCACGACTGAAATATGGCTTAGGCATGTTGACGTGGCATAATCTCCGACCTCTGCGCCTATCGGGGGTAGAGACAAGGTATTTGGAATCTCCTACACTCCAGATAATGGTGTAAGAACCCTTAGAAAGGACAACCAAGGGTTGACCTGACTGCTGTAGTAGAAGCAACACCTCGTCGCCCGCCTCAAACAAGTTCGTTTGTCAGGCCATATTGTCCTCCGTTCCTGAGTCTCTCTTGAATGGGCGCGAGACAAATCTTCAGTCTCACCCACTGAATCTCGTACGGACTCGTAACTAGCACAGGAGGCATGACAAAGCTTCTCCTCACTAATTTCATCCTCAGGGAGAGTCTTCTCTCTTGAATGGGTGCGAGACAAACCCTCAGTCTCAACGGAGTCTACACCGGGGGAGAGGGTATCACAGAACTCCCTCTCACTAGACTCACTCGTAGGGAGAGACTTCACTTCCTCTGTCTTAACGAAGTCTACACCAGGGGAGAGGGTATCACACAGCCTCTTCTCGCTGGCCTCACTCTCATGATGAGTCTTTAAGTCCGCCGTCTCAACGGAGGCTACACCAGGGGAGAGGGTATCACACAGCTTCCTCTCGCTGGCCTCACTCTCATGAAGAGTCTTTAGGTCCACTGTCTCAACGGAGGCTACACCAGGGGAGAGGGTATCACACAGCTTCCTCTCGCTGGCCTCACTCTCATGAAGAGTCTTTAGGTCCACTGTCTCAACGGAGGCTACACCAGGGGAGAGGGTATCACACAGCTTCCTCTCGCTGGTCTCAGTCGGGGGGAGAGTCTTAACTTCCTGCGTTTCAACGGAGTCTATACCAGGGGAGAGTGTATCATACAGCCTCCTCTCGCTGGTCTTCACTTCCTCCTTTTCAACGGCTATGTCCTCAGGCACACGGCCTGCCGTGCCAGCTGTCATAGACCTGGCATCATCGTGGTTGGAGACTAACTCTGGTGCTTCTTCATCAAGCTGCACTGCCTCCGTGGACTCCACCGGGCCCGTAGGCAACACCGGTACTGGGTTCATCTTCCCACCCGCTAGGTCATTGCCTAACACAAAGTCCACACCTGAGACAGGTAACCTATCTACAACCCCTATGAAAGCATGGCCCGTGAAGAGATCTGTTTCTACCCTCACATCGACTAGTGGAGCTTCCTTGGAACCCGACAGTCCATCTAGCAAGACTCTGTCTCCAAACTCTCCTCGCGGCACCAAGCCATCCAACATCAGGGACTGCAGCGAACCAGAAACCCGTAATACGGTTACTTTTCGTCGTACACCACATCTACTAACATAGCCCTCAGACAGGAACGCATTGTAGTTCCCACAGAACGGATCCTTAACTACACTCTCGCAACCCCTCTTTTTCCTAAGAGCAGGGACAGCCTCACCTACTTTACTAAGTGGCCCTAAAGTTGAGACGAGATTCACCGGTCTACTCACGGTAGAATCTCTAAATTCCTTCTCTCTAGCCCAGCAATCCCTCACCTGGTGCCCAGCCTTGCCACAATAAAAACAACTCTTAACTCTGTTGGAGTATTTCACCTTACTTTTATGAGTTACCGGCAAGGTAGCAGATTCAGGTGGGATTACATGACCATTGGTCCTCCCTCTGCCGTCGTAGCCCTTTGAATGCCTGCCCGCGTCAAGTTTACTGAACTTTGGTACGAGATGTAAGTTACCCAACTGGGACGACACTGGTCCTGATGGTGAAGCGTTAAGTCTAAGTCTTTCACGTTCGAGAGCTAACCTAGCTTGTTCAGTCTTCTTCTTCTGCACTTGTAACTGTGCTTGTGCATTGAGCTTAGCTATCTCTAGCTGAATTCGCCAGTACTCGGGATCAACATTATCATCACTAGGGATATGGGGAGGGATCGAGGCTTCGGCCAACGTCACTGATGGAGCAGTATTATCGACACTAATTTCAACATCAGGCGCAGCATCTACTATCTGTTCACTAGCAAAATGATTTATGACTAAGGTCTCCAACTGTACTTTACTAGCTTTCCGGTCATAATTCAATTTTAACCTATTTGCAATAAGCTTCAACTCATGCTTTGTTAAAGATTTGATGTCCTCGTGAGAGGGCTCAGATCGACAGAACTGGTCAACGTCAGCGTTGCTGGTCAACGGCATGATTAACGAAAAGGAGAGAGATTCCGTTAAGGCAAGAAATATCCTGGCAAGGTCGCCAATTTATATGTTACGAACTCCTTATTCAGGCTAGGTCGCCAGTAACATATATGTTACAGATACCACTGATCCTTGTTGTTTCACAACGGGATAACATAATCATAAAGTTATGGGATGGAATTAAAGACCAGCATTACATTAAATCTACTTATAATAAAAGAATCTAAGTGTACAAAGATAAGCACATAAATCAGGCATGAATCATTTACGTTAACATTGGTACATGAGTTAACATTCCAGATAAGATTTCAAGCCAGGATATCTCTTTCCTTTATGACAGTTCTTCGATAACATTACATTGATAATTATAACGGGCTTACAGGCTTACATGCTTACGGCAGGGTAGACCACCTAACTCGCTGGGCTAGAGAGAGAGAGCTCAGCGGGTGTCATGGGTATATATTACAAAGACGCGTCTCCGCCCTGCTGGCTATAACGCCACCCTTGATTGGCTATGGGACTCAGAGCACTCGTGATTGGTTGAGTATTCTCGCGACGCACATCTGGACAGCTCACCCTCCTCTTGATTGACAGCTCAAGAACAAATGACCATCTGGTTTCCAAAATTAAGCCTAACGCTTGGTGGGAACAGAAGCTCCGAGCTATTCTCAAAGGAAGACATATCTATACACAAAGACACACACACGTAATATACACGAACATGTGGGCACAAACATACGTGTTCCGTAACAATATATATATATATATATATATATATATATATATATATATATATATATATATATATATATATATATTTCTATTTTTATTTTTATTTACTTTTATTTTACTTTGTCGCTGTCTCCCACGTTTGCGAGGTAGCGCAAGGAAACAGACGAAAGAAATGGCCCAACCCCCCCCCCCCCATACACATGTATATACATACGTCCACACACGCAAATATACATACCTACACAGCTTTCCATGGTTTACCCCAGACGCTTCACATGCCTTGATTCAATCCACTGACAGCACGTCAACCCCGGTATACCACATCGCTCCAATTCACTCTATTCCTTGCCCTCCTTTCACCCTCCTGCATGTTCAGGCCCCGATCACACAAAATCTTTTTCACTCCATCTTTCCACCTCCAATTTGGTCTCCCTCTTCTCCTCGTTCCCTCCACCTCCGACACATATATCCTCTTGGTCAATCTTTCCTCACTCATTCTCTCCATGTACCCAAACCACTTTAAAACACCCTCTTCTGCTCTCTCAACCACGCTCTTTTTATTTCCACACATCTCTCTTACCCTTACGTTACTCACTCGATCAAACCACCTCACACCACACATTGTCCTCAAACATCTCATTTCCAGCACATCCATCCTCCTGCGCACAACTCTATCCATAGCCCACGCCTCGCAACCATACAACATTGTTGGAACCACTATTCCTTCAAACATACCCATTTTTGCTTTCCGAGATAATGTTCTCGACTTCCACACATTCTTCAAGGCTCCCAGAATTTTCGCCCCCTCCCCCACCCTATGATCCACTTCCGCTTCCATGGTTCCATCCGCTGCCAGATCCACTCCCAGATATCTAAAACACTTCACTTCCTCCAGTTTCTCTCCATTCAAACTCACCTCCCAATTGACTTGACCCTCAACCCTACTGTACCTAATAACCTTGCTCTTATTCACATTTACTCTTAACTTTCTTCTTCCACACACTTTATTTCAGTATTTCATTATTATTACACTTTGTCGCTGTCTCCCGCGTTAGCAAGGTAGCACAGGGAAACAGACGAAAGAATGGCTAAGCCCACCCACATACACATGTATATACATGCACCCCACACACGCACATATACATATCTATTCATTTCAATGTATACATACATGTACATGCACATACAAAATACATATATACTCGTGTACATATTCATACTTGCTGCCCTTAGCCATTCCCATTGCCACCCCACCACACATGGAATGCCCCCCAACCCCCAACCCCAAAGCGCGTGAGGTAGCGCTAGGAAAAGACAACAAAGGCCATATTCGTACACAATCAGTCTCTAGCTGTTATGTATAAATGCACTGAAACCACAGCTCCCTTTCCACATCTAGGCCTCACAGAACTTTCCATGGTTTACCCTAGACACTTCACATGCCGTGTTCAATCCATTGACAGCACATCGACCCCGGTATACCACATTGTTCCAATTCACACTATTTCTTGCACACCTTTCATCCTCCTGCATGATCAGGCCCCGATCGCTCAAAATCTTTTTCACTCCATCCTTCCTCCTCCAATTTGGTCTCCCACCTCTTGTTCCCTCCACCTCTGACACATATATTTGCTTTGTCAATCTTTCCTCACTCATTCTCTCCATGTGACCAAACCATTTCAATACACCCTCTTCTGCTCTCTCAGTCACACTCTTTTTATTACCACACATCTCTCTTACCCAGAAATTTCGCCCCCTCCATCACCCTGTGACTCACTTCCACTTCCATGGTTCCCTCCGCTGTTAAATCCACTCCCAGATATCTAAAACACTTCACTTCCACCAGATTTTCTCCATTCAAACTTATCCCCAATTGACTTGTCCCTTACCCCTACTGTACCTAATATATATATATATATATATATATATATATATATATATATATATATATATATATATATATATATATATATATATATATATATATATATATTTCTTTTTTTATACTTTGTCGCTGTCTCCCGCGTTTGCGAGGTAGCGCAAGGAAACAGACGAAAGAAATGGCCCAACCCCCCCCATACACATGTATATACATACGTCCACACACGCAAATATACATACCTACACAGCTTTCCATGATTTACCCCAGACGCTTCACATGACAGCACGTCAACCCCAGTATACCATATCGCTCCAATTCACTCTATTCCTTGCCCTCCTTTCACCCTCCTGCATGTTCAGGCCCCGATCACACAAAATCTTTTTCACTCCATCTTTCCACCTCCAATTTGGTCTCCCTCTTCTCCTCGTTCCCTCCACCTCCGACACATATATCCTCTTGGTCAATCTTTCCTCACTCATTCTCTCCATGTGCCCAAACCACTTCAAAACACCCTCTTCTGCTCTCTCAACCACGCTCTTTTTATTTCCACACATCTCTCTTACCCTTACGTTACTCACTCGATCAAACCACCTCACACCACACATTGTCCTCAAACATCTCATTTCCAGCACATCCATCCTCCTGCGCACAACTCTATCCATAGCCCACGCCTCGCAACCATACAACATTGTTGGAACCACTATTCCTTCAAACATACCCATTTTTGCTTTCCGAGATAATGTTCTCGACTTCCACACATTCTTCAAGGCCCCCAGAATTTTCGCCCCCTCCCCCACCCTATGATCCACTTTCGCTTCCATGGTTCCATCCGCTGCCAGATCCACTCCCAGATATCTAAAACACTTCACTTCCTCCAGTTTTTCTCCATTCAAACTCACCTCCCAATTGACTTGACCCTCAACCCTACTGTACCTAATAACCTTGCTCTTATTCACATTTATTCTTAACTTTCTTCTTCCACACACTTTACCAAACTCAGTCACCAGCTTCTGCAGTTTCTCACATGAATCAGCCACCAGCGCTGTATCATCAGCGAACAACAACTGACTCACTTCCCAAGCTCTCTCATCCCCAACAGACTTCATACTTGCCCCTCTTTCCAAAACTCTTGCATTTACCTCCCTAACAACCCCATCCATAAACAAATTAAACAACCATGGAGACATCACACACCCCTGCCGCAAACCTACATTCACTGAGAACCAATCACTTTCCTCTCTTCCTACACGTACACATGCCTTACATCCTCGATAAAAACTTTTCACTGCTTCTAACAACTTTCCTCCCACACCATATATTCTTAATACCTTCCACAGAGCATCTCTATCAACTCTATCATATGCCTTCTCCAGATCCATAAATGCTACATACAAATCCATTTGCTTTTCTAAGTATTTCTCACATACATTCTTCAAAGCAAACACCTGATCCACACATCCTCTACCACTTCTGAAACCACACTGCTCTTCCCCAATCTGATGCTCTGTACATGCCTTCACCCTCTCAATCAATACCCTTCCATATAATTTACCAGGAATACTCAACAAACTTATACCTCTGTAATTTGAGCACTCACTCTTATCCCCTTTGCCTTTGTACAATGGCACTATGCACGCATTCCGCCAATCCTCAGGCACCTCACCATGAGTCATACATACATTAAATAACCTTACCAACCAGTCAACAATACAGTCACCCCCTTTTTTTAATAAATTCCACTGCAATACCATCCAAACCTGCTGCCTTGCCGGCTTTCATCTTCCGCAAAGCTTTCACTACCTCTTCTCTGTTTACCAAATCATTTTCCCTAACCCTCTCACTTTGCAAACCACCTCGACCAAAACACCCTATATCTGCCACTCTATCATCAAACACATTCAACAAACCTTCAAAATACTCACTCCATCTCCTTCTCACATCACCACTACTTGTTATCACCTCCCCATTTGCGCCCTTCACTGAAGTTCCCATTTCCTCCCTTGTCTTACGCACTTTATTTATCTAATTCCAGAACATCTTTTTATTCTCCCTAAAATTTAATGATACTCTCTCACCCCAACTCTCATTTGCCCTTTTTTTCACCTCTTGCACCTTTCTCTTGACCTCCTGTCTCTTTCTTTTATACATCTCCCACTCAATTGCATTTTTTCCCTGCAAAAATCGTCCAAATGCCTCTCTCTTCTCTTTCACTAATACTCTTACTTCTTCATCCCACCACTCACTACCCTTTCTAATCAACCCACCTCCCACTCTTCTCATGCCACAAGCATCTTTTGCGCAATCCATCACTGATTCCCTAAATACATCCCATTCCTCCCCCACTCCCCTTGCTTCCATTGTTCTCACCTTTTTCCATTCTGTACTCAGTCTCTCCTGTACTTCCTCACACAGGTCTCCTTCTCAAGCTCACTTACTCTCACCACCCTCTTCACCCCAACATTCATGAAGAAGAGGACTTCAAATTACAATTGAACTGAACTGAACATCTACAGACGACCTAGTATTTTTGCACAGTGCTCCACAGGTTTTGCACCCTACACGTCAAGACACGGTGACTGGTCTACCCCCAGGATTGCCCACCTCACACAAGCCTCGCTAAAGTGACGGCTCCACCACTTCACTTGCTGGAACCCTCATCGCATGACCGTCACTCACCACCACAACCCAGCAAAAAAAATGGATGTGTGTGGATGTAACCAAGATGTGAAGACCCTTACTGGAAAAACAATCACTCTTGAAGTAGAACCTTCAGACACAATTGAAAATGTGAAGGAAAATAGTGAAATTGGAAAAAGAAAATGTAGCTTAGACATTGAAGCTTATTGATACAGTGGTTAAATTGATGAGAACTGCTATTGACGTTTGTGTAAATAAATTATACATTTCCTTTTTTCCATAGCCAGAGGTTGAACCATTATGTGACATTCATTTTTTTCCATTCATTTCAAGCTAGAAGTTTCAGTTTTCTAAATTGTTTCTTACATTGTTCATATGTATATATATGTATGTGTGTGTGTGTGTATATGTGCGTATGTATGTGTATGTGTGTGTATGTGTATATGTATATCGAGGATGTAAGGCATGTGTACGTGTAGGAAGAGAGGAAAGTGATTGGTTCTCAGTGAATGTAGGTTTGCGGCAGGGGTGTGTGATGTCTCCATGGTTGTTTAATTTGTTTATGGATGGGGTTGTTAGGGAGGTAAATGCAAGAGTCCTGGAAAGAGGGGCAAGTATGAAGTCTGTTGGGGATGAGAGAGCTTGGGAAGTGAGTCAGTTGTTGTTCGCTGATGATACAGCGCTGGTGGCTGATTCATGTGAGAAACTGCAGAAGCTGGTGACTGAGTTTGGTAAAGTGTGTGGAAGAAGAAAGTTAAGAGTAAATGTGAATAAGAGCAAGGTTATTAGGTACAGTAGGGGTGAGGGTCAAGTCAATTGGGAGGTGAGTTTGAATGGAGAAAAACTGGAGGAAGTGAAGTGTTTTAGATATCTGGGAGTGGATCTGTCAGCGGATGGAACCATGGAAGCGGAAGTGGATCATAGGGTGGGGGAGGGGGCGAAAATTTTGGGAGCCTTGAAAAATGTGTGGAAGTCGAGAACATTATCTCGGAAAGCAAAAATGGGTATGTTTGAAGGAATAGTGATTCCAACAATGTTGTATGGTTGCGAGGCGTGGGCTATGGATAGAGATGTGCGCAGGAGGATGGATGTGCTGGAAATGAGATGTTTGAGGAAAATGTGTGGTGTGAGGTGGTTTGATCGAGTAAGTAACGTAAGGGTAAGAGAGATGTGTGGAAATAAAAAGAGCGTGGTTGAGAGAGCAGAAGAGGGTGTTTTGAAATGGTTTGGGCACATGGAGAGAATGAGTGAGGAAAGATTGACCAAGAGGATATATGTGTCGGAGGTGGAGGGAACGAGGAGAAGAGGGAGACCAAATTGGAGGTGGAAAGATGGAGTGAAAAAGATTTTGTGTGATCGGGGCCTGAACATGCAGGAGGGTGAAAGGAGGGCAAGGAATAGAGTGAATTGGAGCGATGTGGTATACAGGGGTTGACGTGCTGTCAGTGGATTGAATCAAGGCATGTGAAGCGTCTGGGGTAAACCATGGAAAGCTGTGTAGGTATGTATATTTGCGTGTGTGGACGTGTGTATGTACATGTGTATGGGGGGGGGGGTTGGGCCATTTCTTTCGTCTGTTTCCTTGCGCTACCTCGCAAACGCGGGAGACAGCGACAAAGTATAAAAAAAAAAAAAATATGTATATTATCCCTGGGGATAGGGGTGAAAGAATACTTCCCACGTATTCCTCGCGTGTCGTAGAAAGCGACTAGAGGGGACGGGAGCGGGGGCCAGAAATCCTCCCCTCCTTGTATTAACTTTCTAAAATGGGAAACAGAAGAAGGAGTCACGCGGGGAGTGCTCATCCTCCTCGAAGGCTCAGAGTGGGGTGCCTAAATGTGTGTGGATGTAACCAAGATGTGAAAAAAGGAGAGATAGGTAGTATGTTTGAGGAAAGGAACCTGGATGTTTTGGCTCTGAGTGAAACGAAGCTCAAGGGTAAAGGGGAAGAGTGGTTTGGGAATGTCTGGGGAGTGAAGTCAGGGGTTAGTGAGAGGACAAGAGCAAGGGAAGGAGTAGCAATACTCCTGAAACAGGAGTTGTGGGAGTATGTGATAGAGTGTAAGAAAGTAAATTCTCGATTAATATGGGTAAAACTGAAAGTTGATGGAGAGAGGTGGGTGATTATTGGTGCATATGCACCTGGGCATGAGAAGAAAGATCAAGAGAGGCAAGTGTTTTGGGAGCAGCTGAATGAGTGTGTTAGTGGTTTTGATGCACGAGACCGGGTTATAGTGATGGGTGATTTGAATGCAAAGGTGAGTAATGTGGCAGTTGAGGGAATAATTGGTATACATGGGGTGTTCAGTGTTGTAAATGGAAATGGTGAAGAGCTTGTAGATTTATGTGCTGAAAAAGGACTGATGATTGGGAATACCTGGTTTAAAAAGCGAGATATACATAAGTATACTTATGTAAGTAGGAGAGATGGCCAGAGAGCGTTATTGGATTACGTGTTAATTGACAGGCGTGCGAAAGAGAGACTTTTGGATGTTAATGTGCTGAGAGGTGCAACTGGAGGGATGTCTGATCATTATCTTGTGGAGGCTAAGGTGAAGATCTGTATGGGTTTTCAGAATATATATATATATATATATATATATATATATATATATATATATATATATATATATATATATATATATATATATATATATATATATATATATATATATATATATATATATATATATATATATATATAAGAGCAAGGTAATTAGGTACAGTAGGGTTGTGGGTCAAGTCAATTGGGAGGTAAGTTTGAATGGAGAAAAACTGAAGGAAGTAAAGTGTTTTAGATATCTGGGAGTTGATCTGGCAGCGGATGGAACCATGGAAGCGGAAGTAGATCATAGGGTGGGGGAGGGGGCGAAAATCCTGGGAGCCTTGAAGAATGTGTGGAAGTCGAGAACATTAACTCGGAAAGCAAAAATGGGTATGTTTGAAGGAATAGTGGTTCCAACAATGTTGTATGGTTGCGAGGCGTGGGCTATGGATAGAGTTGTGCGCAGGAGGATGGATGTGCTGGAAATGAGATGTTTGAGGACAATGTGTTGTGTGAGGTGGTTTGATCGAGTAAGTAACGTAAGGGTAAGAGAGATGTGTGGAAATAAAAAGAGCGTGGTTGAGAGAGCAGAAGAGGGTGTTTTGAAATGGTTTGGACACATGGAGAGAATGAGTGAGGAAAGATTGACCAAGAGGATATATGTGTCGGAGGTGGAGGGAACGAGGAGAAGTGGGAGACCAAATTGGAGGTGGAAAGATGGAGTGAAAAAGATTTTGAGTGATCGGGGCCTGAACATGCAGGAGGGTGAAATGAGGGCAAGGAATAGAGTGAATTGGATCGATGTGGTATACCGGGGTTGACGTGCTGTCAGTGGATTTAATCAGGGCATGTGAAGCGTCTGGGGTAAACCATGGAAAGCTGTGTAGGTATGTATATTTGCGTGTGTGGACGTATGTATATACATGTGTATGGGGGTGGGTTGGGCCATTTCTTTCGTCTGTTTCCTTGCGCTACCTCGCAAACGCGGGAAGCAGCGACAAAGCAAAGAAAAATATATATATATATATATATATATATATATATATATATATATATATATATTTTTTTTTCTTATTTTTTTCTTTTTGCTTTGTCGCTGTCTCCCGCGTTTGCGAGGTATATGTATATATATATATATATATATATATATATATATATATATATATATATATATATATATATATATATTTTTTTTTTTTTTCAAACTATTCGCCATTTCCCGCATTAGCGAGGTAGCGTTAAGAACAGAGGACTGGGCCTTTTTCGGAATATCCTCACCTGGCCCCCTCTGTTCCTTCTTTTGGAAAAAAAAAAAAACGAGAGGGGAGGATTTCCAGCCCCCCGCTCCCTCCCCTTTTAGTCGCCTTCTAAGACACGCAGGGAATACGTGGGAAGTATTCTTAATCCCCTATCCCCAGGGATATATATATATATATATATATATATATATATATATATATATATATATATATATATATATATATATTCATATATATATATATATATATATATATATATATATATATATATATATATATATATATATATATATATATATATATATATATATATATGTATATATATATATATATATATATATATATATATATATATATATATATATATATATATATATATATATATATATATATATATATATATATATATATATATATATATATATATATATATATATATATATATATATATATATTCATATATATATATTATATATATATATATATATATATATATATATATATATATATATATATATATATATATATATATATATATATATATATATATATATATATATGCTTATCCCTGGGGATAGTGGAGAAAGAATACTTCCCAGGTATTCCCTGAGTGTCGTATAAGGCGACTAAAAGGGGAGGGAGCGGGTGGCTGGAAATCCTCCCCTATCGTTCTTTTTTAATTTTCCAAAAGAGGGAACAGAGAAGGGGGCCAGGTGAGGATTTCCCCTCTAGGGCCCAGTCCTCTGTTCTTAACGCTATCTCGCAAACGCGGGAAATGGCAAATAGTTAAAAATATATATATATATATATATATATATATATATATATATATATATATATATATATATATATATATATCTTTTTTTTTTTGCTTTGTCGCTGTCTCCCGCGTTTGCGAGGTAGCGCAAGGAAACAGACGAAAGAAATGGCCCAACCCACCCCCATACACATGTACATACATACGTCCACACACGGAAATATACATACCTACACAGCTTTCCATGGTTTACCCCAGACGCTTCACATGCCTTGATTCAATCCACTGACAGCACGTCAACCCCGGTATACCACATCGCTCCAATTCGCTCTATTCCTTGCTCTCCTCTCACCCTCCTGCATGTTCAGGCCCCGATCACACAAAATCTTTTTCACTCCATCTTTCCACCTCCAATTTGGTCTCCCTCTTCTCCTCGTTCCCTCCACCTTCGACACATATATCCTCTTGGTCAATCTTTCCTCACTCATTCTCTCCATGTGCCCGAACCATTCCAAAACACCCTCTTCTGCTCTCTCAACCACGCTCTTTTTTATTTCCACACATCTCTCTTACCCTTACTTTACTTACTCGATCAAACCACCTCACACCACATATTGTCCTCAGACATCTCATTTCCAGCACATCCATCCTCCTGAGCACAACTCTATCCATAGCCCACGTCTCGCAACCATACAACATTGTTGGAACCACTATTCCTCAAACATACCCATTTTTGCTCTCCGAGATAATGTTCTCGACTTCCACACATTCTTCAAGGCTCCCAGAATTTTCGCCCCCTCCCCCACCCTATGATCCACTTCCGCTTCCATGGTTCCATCCGCTGCCAGATCCACTCCCAGATATCTAAAACACTTCACTTCCTCCAGTTTTCTCTCCATTCAAACTCACCTCCCAATTGACTTGACCCTCAACCCTACTGTACCTAATAACCTTGCTCTTATTCACATTTACTCTTAACTTTCTTCTTTCACACACTTTACCAAACTCAGTCACCAGCTTCTGCAGTTTCTCACATGAATCAGCCACCAGCGCTGTATCATCAGCGAACAACAACTGACTCACTTCCCAAGCTCTCTCATCCCCAACAGACTTCATACTTGCCCCTCTCTCCAAAACTCTTGCATTCACCTCCCTAACAACCCCATCCATAAACAAATTAAACAACCATGGAGACATCACACACCCCTGCCGCAAACCTACATTCACTGAGAACCAATCACTTTCCTCTCTTCCTACACGTACACATGCCTTACATCCTCGATAAAAACTTTTCACTGCTTCTTACAACTTGCCTCCCACACCATATATTCTTAATACCTTCCACAGAGCATCTCTCTCAACTCTATCATATGCTTCTCCAGATCCATAAATGCTACATACAAATCCATTTGCTTTTCTAAGTATTTCTCACATACATTCTTCAAAGCAAACACCTGATCCACACATCCTCTACCACTTCTGAAACCACACTGCTCTTCCCCAATCTGATGCTCTGTACATGCCTTCACCCTCTCAATCAATATCCTCCCATATAATTTACCAGGAATACTCAACAAACTTATACCTCTGTAATTTGAGCACTCACTCTTATCCCCTTTGCCTTTGTACAATGGCACTATGCACGCATTCCGCCAATCCTCAGGCACCTCACCATGAGTCATACATACATTAAATAACCTTACCAACCAGTCAACAATACAGTCACCCCCTTTTTTAATAAATTCCACTGCAACACCATCCAAACCTGCTGCCTTGCCGGATTTATACTTCCGCAAAGCTTTTACTACCTCTTCTCTTTTTATATATATATATATATATATATATATATATATATATATATATATATATATATATATATATATATATATATATATATACATATATATATATATATATATATATTTATATATATATATATATATATATATATATATATATATATATATATATATATATATATATATATATATATATATATATATATATATATATATATATATATATATATATATATATATATATATATATATATATATATATAAGTATATATATATAAAGGTATATATATATATATATATATAAAGGTAAACGAGGTAGCGTTAAGAACAGAGGACTTGGCCTTTGAGGGAATATCCTCACTTGGCCCCCTTCTCTGTTCCTTCTTTTGGAAAATAAAAAAAGAAGAAAGGGGAGGATTTCCAGCCCTCCGCTCCCTCCCCTTTTAGTCGCCTTCTATGACACGCAGGGAATACGTGGGCAGTATTCTTTCTCCCCTATATATCCCTGGGGATAGGGGAGAAAGAATACAAGGCACTTTATGGATGTATCCCGGAGAATTTTCTCGTGAATTCTTGATTAAGATATTCTTTATAGTATTATTGTTGCAGAAGGTAGCATTCTAATTAAAGGATTTCAGCAAAATGGGGAGGTTTGGGTTCAAATCTATAAAATGATTTCTTTCTTGAATTAACGGAATTATCACTGAAAGATACTTTGATTTATATCCAAAGTACTTTAATCTATATTCAAGAGAATATATGTTCTCAAACTCGTAATCAATAAACTCTGGACTGCAAATACGTAATGCCCCAAGGAACATAGATTGAAATGATAATGATTTAACTTTCATGTTGAGATGAGTAAAAATGGATATATGAGCATACATTTTCTGTAGGTTACTTACCTCCTTCTAAAGCATCTTTTTGTTATTCATAGAATTTAATGATACTCTCTCCCCAACTCTCATTTACCCTCTTTTTCATCTCTTGCACCTTTCTCTTGACCTCTGCAGCTTTCTTTTATACATCACCCCGTCATTTGTACTATTTCCGTGGAAGTATGGTCCAAACGACTCTCTCTTCTCTTTCACTAACATCCTTAATTCTTCAACGCATCACTCTACCATTTCTAACTTGCCCACCTCTCTCATGCCACATGCATCTTTTACGGAAGCCATCACTGCTTCCCTAAATACATCCCATTCCACTCACGTTATTTGCTCTTACCTTTTGCCACACGGGAGAGAGAGAGAGAGAGAGAGAGAGAGAGAGAGAGAGAGAGAGAGAGAGAGAGAGAGAGAGAGAGAGAGAGAGAGAGAGAGAGAGAGAGAGAGAGAGAGAGAGCCAGAGAGAGAGAGAGAGAGAGAGAGAGAGAGAGAGAGAGAGAGAGAGAGAGAGAGAGAGAGAGAGAGAGAGAGAGAGAGAGAGAGAGAGAGAGGAAATGATAAATGTTTCAACATACTTTCTAAAGTGTTAACATACTTGCAATTGGAGGGGGGGACGTGAGGGACAGCGAGGGCGTGGTTGCATCTGCCATCAGCAGAGATGTGACGCTGGTCTACTTGGTCCGCTCTCACAGTTTTAAGTGCCAAACAAAAGGTTGCCACGCTGAGGATTCACCGTCACCTTTTTAAACTATTAGAAGGTCACTTCTAATGCCAGTAATCCCAGTATGAATTATTTGTTCACTGAAATTTTAAGTTGCTATTTTCATACTAATCACCACGTGAATGTACACCAATTCGAGGTATTATGGTAGGTATTGTGGTATTGTGCGCATTTGAGGGGATGGCGGAAGTTATAGACAGGCAAGCGTGCATATACTGGGTGTCCCCAAAAAAATGTACTCACTTTTTGACGCTATAACTCAATGATTTTTTTTTTTATATATATCCAATTGACCCTGGGCAAAACTGCCGTTATATACGATGCAGTCACCATCTCTAGACTGTTACTATTCAGTAAGATTTGGTTTCACGAAAGTTGAGGAACGCGAACAAGAAGGAAATTATAGATACATTATCATTTTAATGGACAGATCACTGACAGAATATATACAGGTCTGACACAGCCAACGAATTCTTTCTCTATGTAGTCTCAACTCTTAAACCAAGCTCCCCTGAATTCTTACCACGTAACTAACAAGTCTCAAAGGCAACTAAATGCTGTTATCATGGAACTGTCAACTTTCTTCCTAACATATACGGATGCATTCCCGAACTTGTATGAAGTAACAATTATATAGCGCTCACTCACGCCTGCCTCTTTTGAGAGAATTTTTTCTTTAGTGAACAGCTGAATGAAGTTATCAGTGACTAGGATCCATCAACAGAAGGTCAAACTGAACAAAATGGACAACACTGTTAAGCTGGTAACTCGCAGTCATAACTCAATGGCTCACCTGTTTGGAAAATGTATGTTCATGTATGTTGCATTATATAGTTACATTCCAACTTTGTTTTGTTTACACGTCGACCTCAGAATGACACATCAACTCATCAGAATCATGCATTATAATCAGATGCTGCTTTCGCATGTCAGAGCAAAATAGCTTAAACACCATCATCTGATGGCACGTCCTCCACTTTCTCACCTCCTGAAAGTTGATTTTCCAAAATGAAATTAGCTCCTCCTCAAGTTCTGCTGTCTCATCTCTGCTCTCTTATCTTCCTCGTTTACCACATAATCAGATTTAACCATTTGCCATGCTAGTTTGTGCGTAGATAACATCCAGCTAGTAAGGATGGCGTATCAGTCCCTCTCATCCTAATGCGCTCACTTACACGCTGGTGTGTGTGTGTGTGTGTGTGTGTGTGTGTGTGTGTGTCACATACCTAATAGACGGACCTGCCAATACTGTAGAAATCCATGATTTTTGTTCTCATTAGAGCTTATGATTTCTCGTAACCTTAAAAGTTAGTAGACTTACCCCAACAAATGTAGAACGTAAATTATTACTAAAGTATGTTGAACGAAAACGTAGTAATATGACCTGTGCATTTTTATAATTTCCTCATTTTCTTTTGTAAAAGCTAATTGCTTATATAGTTAGAGTCTTCTGAGCTTTCGTTATTGGGCTCATCATGTTTATTATTTCATGATTATAGATTAGATATTATATTCACTGTGACATTTCAACTTCACAAAGAGCGAGCACAAAACAGTTGCTATCGAACTCAGTTTCATACGAAATGAATGCTTCAGAGAATGCTGAGGACTGGACTTTAAAAACTTTTTTTCTTTGACTAAAGGCAAGTTCAGAATTTGTGGATCTAAACTTGAAAAGACAACATTGCATTGAAAACTTCTCAAAAACTCTGATTTTTTTTACATCAGCTGATAAACACTTACTGATTCTACAGGCCCACGTTAATGAAGAAACTTGGTTTAGTAGTTAGTGTTAATGACGGTGAATGTGCATGGGTCAGCTCGCCTGGGAGTGGCAGTCAGCCAATACCCTCAGAACTAGTCGATAAATTGATACCTGCATGAAGTTAGCTATTTTTTGTATGTATGTTTGTATGTATGTATGTATGTATGTATGTATGTATGTATGTATGTATGTATGTATGTATGTATGTATGTATGTATGTATGTATGTATGTATGTATGTATGTATGTTTGTATGTATGTATGTATGTATGTATGTATGTATGTATGTATGTATGTTTGTATGTATGTATGTATGTATGTATGTATGTATGTATGTATGTATGTATGTATGTATGTTTGTATGTATGTTTGAATGTATTTTGAACATGGCCTAAATTGCTTTATTGACACATTTGTACAAATGGGTTATGCTTTTTTCAAGTAAGAATTTTCCAGGACGATCATCTCGTACCCCATCTTGTTTACTGGAAAAGGGTAATGAAATGAAAAGCAACACTAAATCAAATATGGATTCAATAACAAGATCTCTTGATGATTTCGGATGTTTGTAATTTTCTCTGTACCTTTTTGAAGGTAAAACTAGCAACTAGACCCAGTTATTGGTTGTAGACCAGGATCTAAGCTAGTTGGTTTGTGGGCTATTTTGAGGAAGTAAACTCCACCAAAGCCATCCTAGCCTCATAGATTACATTTAGCAGCCTCACATCTGTTATGAGGGTACATCTAAGAACAAGGGGCATCTTTCGAGGTACAAACTTCATGTAACTCCTAATGACCTGAACATTTTAGGTATAGGTTAGGTATAGGTTCTGAGTTACGCATGTAAGCCTTGAGGGCTTATTCAACGCTTATATATGATATTCTCAGATGATATTTCCGGTGTTAAAAACCCAGGAAATATGACAGTCTTTATGAAATATCAGAGTCAGTAAAGATAATGTAATAATATTGTGAAATATCAGAGTCAGTAAAGATAATATGATAATGTTATCGTCATTGAAAAGCAATATTAAAAACATCAATACCTGATTGCCCTGCAGTACTTAAGCAGCCCAAAAGGACCATGCAGGATCTGTAAAGCATTTAGAATTCATATGGTATCATAGTTCAGGAAGTGGGAGGGGTTACAACAAAGGCCACATTCGTTCATACTCGGTCTCACAAAACTTTCCATGGCCTACCAAAGACGGTTCGCATGCCCTGGTTCAATCCACGTCGATCCCGGTATACCACATCGTTCCAATTCACTTTATTTCTTGATCGCCTTTCACACTCCTGTATATTCAGGCCCCAATTGCTCAAAATCTTTTTCACTCCATTCTTCCACCTTCAATTTGGTCTCCCGCTTCTCATTCCCTGTACCTTTGACATATATATCTTTATCAATCCTTCCTCACTCTTGTATTACCACATCACACCATATATATATATATATATATATATATATATATATATATATATATATATATATATATATATATATATATATATATATATATATATTTTTTTTTTTTTTTTTCGCTGTCTCCCGCGTCTGCGAGGTAGCGCAAGGAAACAGACGAAAGAAATGGCCCAACCCACCCCCATACACATGTATATACATACGTCCACACACGCAAATATACATACCTACACAGCTTTCCATGGTTTACCCAAGACGCTTCACATGCCCTGATTCAATCCACTAACAGCACGTCAACCCCGGTATACCACATCGCTCCAATTCACTCTATTCCTTGCCCTCCTTTCACCCTCCTGCATGTTCAGGCCCCGATCACACAAAATCTTCTTCACTCCATCTTTCCACCTCCAATTTGGTCTCCCTCTTCTCCTCGTTCCCTCCACCTCCGACACATATATCCTCTTGGTCAATCTTTCCTCACTCATTCTCTCCATGTGCCCAAACCATTTCAAAACACCCTCTTCTGCTCTCTCAACCACGCTCTTTTTATTTAGACACATCTCTCTTACCCTTACGTTACTTACTCGATCAAACCACCTCACACCACACAGTGTCCTCAAACATCTCATTTCCAGCACATCCATCCTCCTGCGCACAACTCTATCCATAGCCCACGCCTCGCAATCATACAACATTGTTGGAACCACTATTCCTTCAAACATACCCATTTTTGCTTTCCGAGATAATGTTCTCGACTTCCACACATTCTTAAAGGCTCCCAGAATTTTCGCCCCCTCCCCCACCCTATGATCCACTTCCGCTTCCATGGTTCCATCCGCTGCCAGATCCACTCCCAGATATCTAAAACACTTCACTTCCTCCAGTTTTTCTCCATTCAAACTCACCTCCTAATTGACTTGACCCTCAACCCTACTGTACCTAATAACCTTGCTCTTATTCACATTTACTCTTAACTTTCTTCTTTCACACACTTTACCAAACTCAGTCACCAGCTTCTGCAGTTTCTCACATGAATCAGCCACCAGCGCTGTATCATCAGCGAACAACAACTGACTCACTTCCAAAGCTCTCTCATCCCCAACAGACTTCATACTTGCCCCTCGTTCCAAAACTCTTGCATTCACCTCCCTAACAACCCTATCCATAAACAAATTAAACAACCATGGAGACATCACACACCCCTGCCGCAAACCTACATTCACTGAGAACCAATCACTTTCCTCTCTTCCTACACATACACATGCCTTACATCCTCGATAAAAACTTTTCACTGCTTCTAACAACTTGCCTCCCACACTATATATTCTTAATACCTTCCACAGAGCATCTCTATCAACTCTATCATATGCCTTCTCCAGATCCATAAATGCTACATACAAATCCATTTGCTTTTCTAAGTATTTCTCACATACATTCTTCAAAGCAAACACCTGATCCACACATCCTCTACCACTTCTGAAACCACACTGCTCTTCCCCAATCTGATGCTCTGTACATGCCTTCACCCTCTCAATCAATACCCTCCCATACAATTTACCAGGAATACTCAACAAACTTATACCTCTGTAATTTGAGCACTCACTCTTATCCCCTTTGCCTTTGTACAATGGCACTATGCACGCATTCCGCCAATCCTCAGGCACCTCACCATGAGTCATATATACATTAAATAACCTTACCAACCAGTCAACAATACAGTCACCCCCTTTTTTAATAAATTCCACTGCAATACCATCCAAACCTGCTGCCTTGCCGGCTTTCATCTTCCGCAAAGCTTTTACTACCTCTTCTCTGTTTACCAAATCATTTTCCCTAACCCTCTCACTTTGCACACCACCTCGACCAAAACACCCTATATCTGCCACTCTATCATCAAACACATTCAACAAACCTTCAAAATACTCACTCCATCTCCTTCTCATATCACCACTACTTGTTATCACCTCCCCATTTGCGCCTTTCACTGAAGTTCCCATTAGCTCCCTTGTCTTACGCACTTTATTTACCTCCTTCCAGAACATCTTTTTATTCTCCCTAAAATTTAATGATACTCTCTCACCCCAACTCTCATTTGCCCTTTTTCTCACCTCTTGCACCTTTCTCTTGACCTCCTGTCTCTTTCTTTTATACATCTCCCACTCAATTGCATTTTTTCCCTGCAAAAATCGTCCAAATGCCTCTCTCTTCTCTTTCACTAATACTCTTACTTCTTCATCCCACCACTCACTACCCTTTCTAATCAACCCATCTCCCACTCTTCTCATGCCACAAGCATCTTTTGCGCAATCCGTCACTGATTCCCTAAATACATCCCATTTCTCCCCCACTCCCCTTACTTCCATATATATATATATATATATATATATATATATATATATATATATATATATATATATATATATATATATATATATATATATATATATATATATATATATATGTATGTATTTTTTTTTTGTCGCTGTCTCCCGCGTTTGCGAGGCAGCGCAAGGAAACAGACGAATGAAATGGCCCAACCCACCCCCATACACATGTATATACATACACGTCCACACACGCATAATATACAAACCTACACAGCTTTCCATGGTCTACCCCAGACGCTTCACATGCACTGATTCAATCCACTGATAGCACGTCAACCCCGGTATACCACATCGATCCAATTCATTCTATTCCTTGCCCTCTTTTCACCCTCCTGCATATATATATATATATATATATATATATATATATATATATATATATATATATATATATATATATATATTACACACTATATTCATCTCCTTCCAAAACATCTTTTCATTCTCCCTAAAATTTAATGGTACTCTCTCACCCCAAGTCTCATTTGCCCTCTTTTTCACCTCTTGTATATATATATATATATATATATATATATATATATATATATATATATATATATATATATATATATATATATATATATATATTCTTTTTTTTTTTTCTTTTTTTTTTTGCTTTGTCGCTGTCTCCCGCGTTTGCCAGGTAGCGCAAGGAAACAGACGAAAGAAATGGCCCAACCCACCCCCATACACATGTATATACATACGTCCACACACGCATATATACATACCTACACAGCTTTCCATGGTTTACCCCAGACGCTTCACATGCCCTGATTCAACCCACTGACAGCACGTCAACCCTGGTATACCACATCGATCCAATTCACTCTATTCCTTGCTCTCCTTTCACCCACCTGCATGTTCAGGCCCAGATCACACAAAATCTTTTTCACTCCATCTTTCCACCTCCAATCTGGTCTCCCACTTCTCCTCGTTCCCTCCACCTCCGACACATATATCCTCTTGGTCAATCTTTCCTCACTCATTCTCTCCATGTGCCTAAACCATTTCAAAACACCCTCTTCTGCTCTCTCAACCATGCTCTTTTTATTTCCACACATCTCTCTCACCCTTACGTCACTTACTCGATCAAACCACCTCACACCACACATTGTCCTCAAACATCTCATTTCCAGCACATCCATCCTCCTGCGCACAACTCTATCCATAGCCCACGCCTCGCAACCATACAACATTGTTGGAACCACTATATATATATATATATATATATATATATATATATATATATATATAGAATGGAAAAAGGTGAGAACAATGGAAGTAAGGGGAGTGGGGGAGGAATGGAATGTATTTAGGGAATCAGTGATGGATTGCGCAAAAGATGCTTGTGGCATGAGAAGAGTGGGAGGTGGGTTGATTAGAAAGGGTAGTGAGTGGTGGGATAAAGAAGTAAGAGTATTAGTGAAAGAGAAGAGAGAGGCATTTGGACGATTTTTGCAGGGAAAAAATGCAATTGAGTGGGAGATGTATAAAAGAAAGAGACAGGAGGTCAAGAGAAAGGTGCAAGAGGTGAAAAAAAGGGCAAATGAGAGTTGGGGTGAGAGAGTATCATTAAATTTTAGGGAGAATAAAAAGATGTTCTGGAAGGAGGTAAATAAAGTGCGTAAGACAAGGGAGCAAATGGGAACTTCAGTGAAGGGCGCAAATGGGGAGGTGATAACAAGTAGTGGTGATGTGAGAAGGTTTGTTGAATGTGTTTGATGATAGAGTGGCAGATATAGGGTGTTTTGGTCGAGGTGGTGTGCAAAGTGAGAGGGTTAGGGAAAATGATTTGGTAAACAGAGAAGAGGTAGTGAAAGCTTTGCGGAAGATGAAAGCCGGCAAGGCAGCAGGTTTGGATGGTATTGCAGTGGAATTTATTAAAAAGGGGGTGACTGTATTGTTGACTGGTTGGTAAGGTTATTTAATGTATATATGACTCATGGTGAGGTGCCTGAGGATTGGCGGAATGCGTGCATAGTGCCATTGTACAAAGGCAAAGGGGATAAGAGTGAGTGCTCAAATTACAGAGGTATAAGTTTGTTGAGTATTCCTGGTAAATTATATGGGAGGGTATTGATTGAGAGGGTGAAGGCATGTACAGAGCATCAGATTGGGGAAGAGCAGTGTGGTTTCAGAAGTGGTAGAGGATGTGTGGATCAGGTGTTTGCTTTGAAGAATGTATGTGAGAAATACTTAGAAAAGCAAATGGATTTGTATGTAGCATTTATGGATCTGGAGAAGGCATATGATAGAGTTGATAGAGATGCTCTGTGGAAGGTATTAAGAATATATGGTGTGGGAGGAAAGTTGTTAGAAGCAGTGAAAAGTTTTTATCGAGGATGTAAGGCATGTGTACGTGTAGGAAGAGAGGAAAGTGATTGGTTCTCAGTGAATGTAGGTTTGCGGCAGGGGTGTGTGATGTCTCCATGGTTGTTTAATTTGTTTATGGATGGGGTTGTTAGGGAGGTAAATGCAAGAGTTTTGGAAAGAGGGGCAAGTATGAAGTCTGTTGGGGATGAGAGAGCTTGGGAAGTGAGTCAGTTGTTGTTCGCTGATGATACAGCGCTGGTGGCTGATTCATGTGAGAAACTGCAGAAGCTGGTGACTGAGTTTGGAAAAGTGTGTGGAAGAAGAAAGTTAAGAGTAAATATGAATAAGAGCAAGGTTATTAGGTATAGTAGGGTTGAGGGTCAAGTCAATTGGGAGGTGAGTTTGAATGGAGAAAAACTGGAGGAAGTGAAGTGTTTTAGATATCTGGGAGTGGATCTGGCAGCGGATGGAACCATGGAAGCGGAAGTGGATCATAGGGTGGGGGAGGGGGCGAAAATCCTGGGGGCCTTGAAGAATGTGTGGAAGTCGAGAACATTATCTCAGAAAGCAAAAATGGGTATGTTTGAAGGAATAGTGGTTCCAACAATGTTGTATGGTTGCGAGGCGTGGGCTATGGATAGAGTTGTGCTCAGGAGGATGGATGTGCTGGAAATGAGATGTTTGAGGACAATGTGTGGTGTGAGGTGGTTTGATCGAGTGAGTAACGTAAGGGTAAGAGAGATGTGTGGAAATAAAAAGAGCGTGGTTGAGAGAGCAGAAGAGGGTGTTTTGAAGTGGTTTGGGCATATGGAGAGGATGAGTGAGGAAAGATTGACCAAGAGGATATATGTGTCGGAGGTGGAGGGAACAAGGAGAAGAGGGAGACCAAATTGGAGGTGGAAAGATGGAGTGAAAAAGATTTTGTGTGATCGGGGCCTGAACATGCAGGAGGGTGAAAGGAGGGCAAGGAATAGAGTGAATTGGAGCGATGTGGTATACCGGGGTTGACATGCTGTCAGTGGATTGAATCAAGGCATGTGAAGCGTCTGGGGTAAACTATGGAAAGCTGTGTAGGTATGTATATTTGCGTGTGTGGACGTATGTATATACATGTGTATGGGGGGGGGTTGGGCCATTTCTTTCGTCTGTTTCCTTGCGCTACCTCGCAAACGCGGGAGACAGCGACAAAGTATAATAATAATAATATAATATAATATAATATAATATATATATTTATATATATATATATATATATATATATATATATATATATATATATATATATATATATATATATATATATATATATATATATATATATATGTATATATATATATATATATATATATATATATATATATATATATATATATATATATATATATATATATATATATATATATATATATATATATATATAAATTCTTTCTACCTTATCCCCAGGGAAAATATATATATATATATATATATATATATATATATATATATATATATATATATATATATATATATATATATATATATATATATTTATTTATTTATTTATATATTTATATCACCCAAACGTATCTCTTCTTTTTCAATAACAATCTTACCTCATCACATTACCCTTTCTAATCTGCTCACCTCCCACCTTTCTCATGCCACATGCAAATTTTGCGCAAGCCATCACTCCCATTCCTCCCCCACGTCATTTGGCCATTCTGCGCTCAATCTCTCCTGACACTTCCTCACACAAGTCTCCTTTCCAAGTTCACTTCTCTGTTCTGAAAACCTGTACCTTCGCCTCCCCCCATAAAATAATTAGACACAAAAATTTCCAGAAGTCCCTCTTTTACATGCCTATCAATGATTAACACCGAATCCATCTGGCCACGTATACTTATGCATATTTCTCTTTTTAACGCAGGTATTCCCAATCACCAGTTCTTTTTCAGCAACTGTCACATTACTCATTCCTGCTTCAGGAGGAAATGCTATTCTTTCCTTCGCTCTTGTCCTCTCAGTAACCAATAAAACAGCCAAAACCCCTTGTGTTCATATCATTTCACAATGTGCGTTCAGGAGCTAAACAACCTTTTTCTTATAAAATCGAGAAAATTGTTATAATTTCAATGGAAATAAACCAGATTATTTGTTTTAAGGTCAATAAAACAGTCAAGGAATTGAAAACAATTGATATAAATGCGACGGCTAAAGAAATTATCTAACTTCATTGAAATGAACCAATAAAATGCCTATGGACATGTGTTGACATCATTAAAACATTATGTTGATGTCATTACAATAGCCAAAAAACCAATCAGACTATATGCTTACAGGAGGTAAAAACTGTAAAAAATTTTGAACATGTGCATAAAGACACTATCAAAACGACAGCCAAAGAAGCTCTCTGAACCTCATTGCAACACTGAAAGGTGTTTACGTCATAAAAACATCCAAACAATTTATGTTAACAGCGTCAAAACAGCCAAACAACCTTTCCATTGATATGGCATAGAAGTTGTATCTATATAAGCAAAAACACCCTTTTTCCTATCAATGAAGTTCTGCTAACAGAAATAGGAAGTTTTTTGACATCAATGAAATACCAAAAAACATGTGGCAACACCAATAAAACATAAAAAGCGAAAGCCCCTCAAGTTTGAAAGAACATGTGCGTAAAGGAGCTAAAACACCTATTTTGCCATCAAAACGAAAGCCACAGAAGATGCAACAAAAACAGCACATGATTTCTAACATCAACAAAACATACAAAAGCCACGAGCAAGTGCGTAGAGACGCTGAAGATATTCCTTTTGCCATAAGAACGAAAGCCAAAGAAGTGGTGTTAATCTCATTGCAACAGAAACAACAAAACAATGATATTTATATTTATTCATTTATCTTATTATACTTTGTCGCTGTCTCACACGTCAGCAAGGCAGCGCAAGGAGACAGACGAACATACTTATACATTTCAACGGATACACCCATACACTGCCTTTATTCATTTCCCGTCGACACGCCGCCACACATGAAAAGACAACCATATCTCCCTTTCCACATTAATGCCCAACAAAATTTTCCATGGTTTACCCCAGACGCTTCACATGCCCTGGTTCAATCCATTGGCAGCACGTCGACCACGATATACCACATCATTCCAATTCACTCTATTCCTTTGCACGCCTTCCACTCTCCTGCATGTTCACTCCATCCTTCCACCTCCAATTTAGTCCCCCACCTCCTCTCTTCGTCAATCTTTCCTCACTCATTCTCTCCATGTGACCAAACCATTTCAATACACCTTCTGCTCTCTCAACCACACTCTTTTTATTACTTCTCTTACCCTTTCATTACCTACTCGATCAAACCACCTCACACCACATCTCATTTCCTACATATCCACCCTCCTCTGCACAACCCTACGCCTCGCAACCATTGTTGGAACCACTATTCCTTCAAACATACCCATTTTTGCTATCCACACATTTTCCAACGCTCTCAATTCCACTCTAAAGATATCTAAAAAACTTCACTTCCTCAAGTTTTTCTCAATTCAAACCTACCTCCCAATTGACTTCTCACACATTTTACATCAGTCACCAGCTTCTGCAGTATCTTCCTGAATCAATCACCAGCACTGTATCATCAGCGAACAATTAACTTCCCAAGCCCTCTCATTCACAACAGACTGTATACTTGCCCATTTTTCCAAAACTCTTGCATTCTCCTCCCTAACAACCCCATCAATAAACAAATTAAGCAACTATGAAGACATCACACACCCCTGCCGCAAACCTACATTCACCGGGAATCAATCACTTTCCTCTCTTTGTACTCGTACATATGCCTTACATCCCCGATTAAAACTTTTCACTGCTTCTAAGAACTTGCCTCCCACACCGTATACTCAATAATTTCCACAGAGCATCTCTATCAATTCTGGCATATGCCTTCTCCAGATCCATAAATGCTACATACAAATTCATTTGTCTTTCTAATTATTTCTCACATACATTTTTCAAAGCATCCTTTACCATTTTCTGAAACCATTGCATCAAAAACTTCACCCTCTCAATCAATACCCTCCCGTATAATTTCACAGGAATATTCAGCAAACCTATACCTTTTTAATTTGAACGCTTACCTTTGCCATTGTACAATGGCACTATGCATGCATTCCACTAATCCTCACCAACTAGTCAACACAGTTGACTTTTTAATAAATTCCACTGCAATACCATCCAAACCCGTCGCCTTGCCGGCTTTCATCTTCCTCAGTGCATTTACTACCTCATCACTGTTTACCAAATCACACTCTCTGACCTTCTCACTTCGCACACCACCTCGACCAAAACACTATATCGCAAACACATTCAACAAACCTTCAAAATACTCACTTCATCTTCTGACATCACCACCTTCCCACTAGCCCCCTCCTTCCAAAACATCTTTTATTCTCCCTAAAATCTAATGATGCTCTCACCCCAGCTCTCATTTGCCCTCTTTTTCACCACTTGCACCTTTCTCTTTCTTTTATACATCACCCAGTCATTTGCACTATTTACCTGCAAGAATCGTCCGAATGCATTCTTTTCTCTTTCACTAATAATCATACCTCTTCATCCCACTACTCACTACCCTTTCTAATCTGCCCACTTCCCACGCTTCTCATGCCACAAGCATCCTTTGCGCAAGCCGTCACTGCTTCCCTAAATTCCTCCCCTACTCCCCTTACGTCCTTTGCTCTCACCTTTTTCCATTCTGCACTCAGTCTCTCCTGGCTCCTGGTACTTCCTCACACGTCTCCTTCCCAAGCTCACTTACTCTCAATACTCTCTTCACCACAATATTCTCTCTTCTTTTCTGAAAACATCTACAAATCTTCACTGCTTCCACAAGATAATGATCAGACATCCCTCCAGTTGCACCCCTCAGCACATTGACATTCAAAAGTCTCTCACGTAATCCAATTATGCTCTCTGGCCAGTCATTTTCAGCACACAAATCTCGCTATTTCCTTTTAAAACACCAACTGCCACATTACTCGCCTTTGTATTCAAATTCCTAAAATACTTGCCTCATGATCTTTCTTCTTATGCCCAAAACATTCCCTTTTACCCTTGAACTTTGTTTCACACAGAGCCAAGACATTCAGGTTCCTTTCCTCAAACATACTACCTATCTCTCCTTTTTTGTCATCTTGGTTACGTCCACACACTCCTTCTGTTTCCCCTTTTAGAAAGTTGAAATACAAGGAGGAGAGGGTTTCTAGCCCCCCCTGCTCCCTGTCGCCCTTAGTCTCCTTCTACGACACGCGGGGAAGATTTTTTCTCCCCTATCCTAAGGGTGAATTGGAACGATGTGGCATACCGAGGTCGACGTGCTGTCAATGGATTGAACCAGAGCATATGAAGCATCTTGGGTAGTTTCGTGGAGAGAGTGTTATGGATTCAGTTGAAAGTTGCCTTTGTCTTTTCCTAGCACTACCAAACGCGCGTGTGAGGGCGGGGATATGTACGTGTGTATCTATGTTATTTGTGTTGTTCTTGTTGGACAACACAGTCATCCACATTCTTTAATAAATTCCATTGCAATACTATCTTACTTCATCTCACTACCCTTTCTAATCTGCTCAACCTTTCTCATGTCACATGCATCTTTTGCGCAAGCCATTACTCCCATTCCTCCCTCACTCCCCTTACGCTATGTGCTCTTACCTTTTGGCAACCTGCACTCACTTTCCTGGTACTTCCTCACAGCACTCAACACAAATTCCTCTTTTACATAATCCATCTGGCCACTTCTTCTATTCACAAACGTATACTTATGTATGTCTCTTTTTAACGCAGGTATTCCCAATCACTATTCCTTTTTCAGCAATTATACCCTCAACTGCCACATTACTAATCAAAGCTGCAAACATAGCCAGTCAGCTACTTTCCATCTCTCTCCATCCATTTTCAGTTTTACCCATTTAAATCTAGTTACTTTCTTACACTCTATCACATATTCCTACAACTGCTTCAGGAGGTTCATATCATTTCACAATGTGCGTTCAGGAGCAAAACAATATTTTTCTTATAAAATTGACAAAATTGTTAGAACTTCATGGAAAATAAACCAGATTATTTGTTTTAGAATAAATAAATCATTTGTTTTAAAATCAAGGAATGAAAACAAATGCCAAACTTCTTTTGATATAAATGCACCAGCCAAAGAAATTTTCTTTCTTGGCAAATAAACCGATAGGGACATGTGCTGACATTAAAACAGCCAAAAAACATGTGGTAACATGAATAAAACATCTAAAAAGCGAAAGCCCCTCTAGCTAGAAATAACATGGGCGTAAAGGAGCTAAAACACCTATTTTGCTACCGAATCGAAAGCTAAATATGCAACAAAAACAGAATATGTATTTTTTGACCAACAAAACATACCAAAGCTAAGAGAACACGTGCAATGAGAACGAAAGCCAAAGAAAAAAAAATATCTGTATTCATACTTTGTCACTGTCTCCCGCGTTAGCGAGGTAGAGCAAGGAAACAGACGATGTGGTATACCGGGATTGAACAAGGGCATATAAAGTTTTGTGGGCCCTGGATGACAGCTTGGGATTGAATGTGAACAAACGTTACCTTTGTTGTCTTTTCCTAGCACTACCTAGCGCTCGCTAGGGGAGGGGAAGTGCCATTTCATGTGAGTTTGGGTGGCAATGTGAATGGATAAAGGCAGCAAGTAATGGATATGTTTATATGTATATAACATACAAACTTCCAACATCCAGGATTGAATCCGGGACCCCGGTGCGCGAGGCAGGAATGCTAACCGCAAGCCTGGTATAGACTGGTATAGACCCCGTTGCTCACCAATGTGAGACGAAGGGGATTCGAGTACATAGTATTTGAATAGGTATTTCTTATTAGCCAGGCCCATAGCCTAGCGGTTAGCATTCCTACCTCGCGCAAAGGGGTCCCGGGTTCGATCCTGGCTGTTGGAAATTTGTATGTGTTATGGAGGAGCGCGTTTCTATGCACTTTATTCCTGTTCATATACCTCCGCGTTTTACAGTTTGTTCGGTAAAACGCTATCACCTGGCTATGTGCGCCTGTTGGGAAATAACCGGTGTAGACCCCGTTGCTGAACAACGTGAGACGAAGGGGATTCGAGTACTTAGTATTCGAATAGGTATTCCCTGTTATCCCGGCCCATATCCTAACGGTTAGTATTCCCGCCTCTTGCACAGGGGTCCCGGGTTCGATCCTGGCTGTTGGAGGTTTGTATGTTCTATGAAGGTCCGCGTTTCTATGCACTTTATTCGTATTCATATACCTCCGCGTTGTACAGTTAGGTTTGGTAAAATGCTATCAGTTAGTTATTTGCGCATGTTGGGAAATAAACAGTTTACACCCTGTTGCTCACCACTGTGAGACGAAGGGGATTCGAGTACTTAGTATTCGAATAGTTATTCCCTATTATCCAGGCCTATAGTCTATCGGTTAGCATTCCTGCTTCGCGCAAAGGGGTCCCGGGTTCGATCTTGGCTGTTGGAGGTTTGTATGTTCTATGGAGGTGCGCGCTTCTATGCACTTTAATCGTATACATATACCTCCGCGTTGTACAGTTATGTTCGGTAAAATGCTATCAGCTGGCTGTGTGCGCCTTTTGGGAAATTAACCGGCATAGACGCCGTTGCTCACCGATGTGAAACGAAAGATATTCAAGTACTTAGTGTTTGAATAGTTATTTCCTATTTTTCAGACACATAGCCTCGCTAACCTAATCTAATCTAACCTAACCTAACCTAACCTAACCTGTTATAAGGCAGTAAAACCAATGATCTTGACCTGTTACAAGGCAGTAAATCTAAGGCTCTTGACTTCTCATAAGGCAGTAAATCTAATGATCTTGACCTGTTACAAGGCAGCAAATCTAAGGCTCTTGACTTCTTATAAGGCAGTAAATCTAATGATCTTGACCTGTCAGGAGGCAATAAATCTAATGATCTTGACCTGTTATGTTAGAAAATCTAATGATCTTGACCTATTATAAGGCAGCAAATCAAATAATCTTGACCTGTTACAAGGCAGTAAATGTAATGATATTGACCTGTTATGTGGCAGTAAATCTAAAGATCTTCACCTATTGTAAGGCAGTAAATCTAATGATCTTGACCTGTTACAAGGCAGTAAATCTAATGATCTTGACCTGTTATAAGGCAGTAAATCTAATGATCTTGACCTGTTATAAGGCAGTAAATCTAATGATCTTGACCTGTTACAAGGCAGTAAATCTAATGATCTTGACCTGTTACAAGGCAGTAAATCTAATGATCTTGACCTGTTATAAGGCAGTAAATCTAATGATCTTGACATGTTATAAGGCAGTAAATCTAATGATCTTGACCTGTTACAAGGCAGTAAATCTAATGATCTCTGCCTGTAAGAAGGCAATAAATCTAATGATCTTGACTTGTTATAAGGCAGTAAATCTAATGATCTTGACCTGTTATAAGGCAGTAAATCTAATGATCTTGACCTGTTAGAAGGCAGTAAATCTAATGATCTTGACCTGTTATAAGGCAGTAAATCTAATGATCTTGACTTGTTATAAGGCAGTAAATCTAATGATCTCTACCTGTTAGAAGGCAAGTAAATCTAATGATCTTGACTTGTTATAAGGCAGTAAATCTAATGATCTTGATCTGTTATAAGGCAGTAAATCTAATGATCTCTACCTGTTAGAAGGCAGTAAATCTAATGATCTTGACTGTTATAAGGCAGTAAATCTAATGATCTTGACCTGTTATAAGGCAGTAAATCTAATGATCTTACCTGTTATAAGGCATTAAATCTAATGATCTTGACCTTGTTATAAGGCAGTAAATCTAATGATCTTGACCTGTTATAAGGCAATAAATCTAATGATCTTGACCTGTTATAAGGCAGTAAATCTAATGATCTTGACCTGTTATAAGGCAGTAAATCTAATGATCTCTACCTGTTAGAAGGCAGTAAATCTAATGATCTTGACCTGTTATAAGGCAGTAAATCTAATGATCTTGACCTGTTAGAGGCAGTAAATCTAATGATCTTGACCTGTTATAAGGCAGTAAATCTAATGATCTTGACTTGTTATAAGGCAGTAAATCTAATGATCTTGACTGTTATAAGGCAATAAATCTAATGATCTTGACTTGTTATAAGGCAATAAATCTAATGATCTTGACTTGTTATAAGGCAGTAAATCTAATGATCTCTACCTGTTAGAAGGCAATAAATCTAATGATCTTGACTTGTTATAAGGCAGTAAATCTAATGATCTTGACCTGTTATAAGGCAGTAAATCTAATGATCTTGACTTGTTATAAGGCAGTAAATCTAGTGATCTTGACTGTTATAAGGCAGTAAATCTAGTGATCTTGACTTGTTATAAGGCAGTAAATCTAGTGATCTTGACTTGTTATAAGGCAGTAAATCTAATGATCTTGACTTGTTATAAGGCAGTAAATCTAGTGATCTTGACTGTTATAAGGCAGTAAATCTAATGATCTTGACTTGTTATAAGGCAGTAAATCTAATGATCTTGACTTGTTATAAGGCAGTAAATCTAATGATCTCTACCTGTTAGGAGGCAATAAATCTAATGATCTTGACTTGTTATAAGGCAGTAAATCTAATGATCTTGACCTTGTTATAAGGCAGTAAATCTAATGATCTCTACCTGTTAGGAGGCAATAAATCTAATGATCTTGACTTGTTATAAGGCAGTAAATCTAATGATCTCTACCTGTTAGGAGGCAATAAATCTAATGATCTTGACTTGTTATAAGGCAATAAATCTAATGATCTTGACCTGTTATAAGGCAGTAAATCTAATGATCTCTACCTGTTAGGAGGCAATAAATCTAATGATCTTGACTTGTTATAAGGCAATAAATCTAATGATCTTGACCTGTTATAAGGCAGTAAATCTAATGATCTCTACCTGTTAGGAGGCAATAAATCTAATGATCTTGACTTGTTATAAGGCAATAAATCTAATGATCTTGACCTGTTATAAGGCAGTTAAACTAATGTGACTGTTTAGCTAACAATATTGAGGCAATATGACTTGATATAGATAACTATATACTAAAGGCAGTAATCTAATTTCGGAAATTAGATACTGTTAAAGCATAATTATGACTTACCTGTTAAGCTATATTACTTAGCATAACTAGACTTGTTATAACAGAATCTAATATTACTGTTAGGCAAATCTATGATTACTAGGCATATCAATTATGTTAAGGCAGTAAACTAAGTCTACTGTAAGAAATAATGACTACTTAGCAATCTAAGTCTTGATTATAAGGCATAGGAGGCAGTAAATCTAATGATCTTGACTTGTTATTAAGGCAGTAAATCTAAGTGATCTTGACCTGTTAAAGGCAATAAATCTAAGTGATCTTGACCTGTTATGGAAGGCATAAATCATAATGATCTTGACTTGTTATAAGGCAGTAAATCTAATGATCTTGATCTGTTATAAGGCAGTAAATCTAGTGATCTTGACTTGTTATAAGGCAATAAATCTAATGATCTTGACTTGTTATAAGGCAGTAAATCTAATGATCTCTACCTGTTAGGAGGCAATAAATCTAATGATCTTGACTTGTTATAAGGCAATAAATCTAATGATCTTGACTTGTTATAAGGCAGTAAATCTAATGATCTTGACTTGTTATAAGGCAGTAAATCTAATGATCTCTGCCTGTTAGGAGGCAATAAATCTAATGATCTTGACTTGTTATAAGGCAGTAAATCTAATGATCTTGACTTGTTATAAGGCAGTAAATCTAATGATCTTGACCTGTTATAAGGCAGTAAATCTAATGATCTCTACCTGTTAGAAGGCAATAAATCTAATGATCTTGACTTGTTATAAGGCAGTAAATCTAGTGATCTTGATCTATCATAAGGCAGTAAATCTAATGATCTCTACCTGTTAGAAGGCAATAAATCTAATGATATTGACTTGTTATAAGGCAGTAAATCTAATGATCTCTACCTGTTAGAAGGCAATAAATCTAATGATCTTGATTTGTTATAAGGCAGTAAATCTAGTGATCTTGATCTGTTATAAGGCAGTAAATCTAATGACTCTTGCCTGTTATAAGGCAATAATCTAATGATTGACTTGTAATAAGGCTATAAATCTAATATCTGACCTGTTATAAGGCAGTAAATCTAATGATATTGACCTGTTCTAAATCAGTAAATCTGATGATCTTGACCTCTTATAAGGCAGTAAATTTAATGATCTTGACCTGTCATTAGGTAGTAAATCTAGTGATCTTGACCTGTTACGAGGAAGTAGATCTAATGATCTTGAGTTGTTATAATGCAATATATCTAATGATCTTTAGTTGTTATAAGGCAGTAAATCTAATGATCATGGGTTGTTATAAGGTAGTAATTCTAATGATCTTGACCTCTGATAAAGCAGTAAATGTAATGATCTTCACCTGAAATAAGGCAAGATCTATTGATCTTGTCCTGTTATAAGGCAGTAGATCTAATAATCTTAACCTGTTATAAGGCGGTAAATCAAACGATGACCTTTTTATAAAGAGTAAATCTAATTATCTTGACCTGTTACAAGGCAGTAAATCTAATGATCTTGACCTGCTATAAGGCAGTAAATCTAATGATCTTCTGTTATTAGGCAGTAAATGTAATGATCTTGAATTGTTATAAGGCAGTATATCTTATGATGAATTACCAACATAACGAAAATAAAAAAGATATATGATCGTTGAACAGTGAAGAAACTTGTCATTTAACAAAATGTCGTTTATATTGTTTTCCATTGCTAAAGCAAAAGTTAACATTCATACCACAAAAAATAGAACAAAAGATATCATGGCACATTTAGATATCTAGGAATTATCTTAAAATTTCCCGTTTTCTTTGATGGATAAGATATTTCCCGTTTTCTAATAGTTTTCAATCGCTCTTCCAGATGGCGTTACTTCAAGCATCACAAATTCTTTCAATTACGTTTCTTTGTATCTGTTTCTCTTAAGCAGTGCCGCCATTTGTATTTAGTCTTGTATGTGTCGTCTCCGAAGACGGATGTGTTCTTACGCTCTGTTTTTCAAGTCTGTCTCTTCTGATGTTGTAGTGTCTACTAGTTTTTTCGGTAAGTAAGACTATTCAGCGATATGGCAATGTTTATCTGCCTTTTTGCTAGACAAGTAGGCTTCCTTGAGCTTTTATGTCGTATATAGATGCGGAGGAAGGATTACACTTCTAGTTTGGATGCCATTTTGGTTTCCTTTAGAATGCCATGATAAACTCTCTTCTTTCAGCTTTCATTTAACTTTACTTTCTTTGGATTATTCATAAATAATTAATTTTGGTGTATGTTTATCAGTGTTAGATATATGGTAAGTGCTGTTTCTGGTAGCCTTGAAAGTTTATTGTCTACTAACTATAAAGCAGTGTTTGTAGGAGTGTTTTTCACTCAAAGTGTTTTTTGAATTCAATGCAATACTTTATTTGTCTGTATGCACAAGGCAGGGGATCAGGATAAACATAATGATAGACGCCAAGTTAGTCAAGCCACCACTGCTCCCTAGCGGAGGTAGCCATAACTACATGCGCAGTGACATTGCGCAAGGCAAGGCAATGGTAGTTGGCTTGTTAATCAATTATCTCATCGTAAAGTAGTTTCAGGAGATTTAAATGTTCATTGTTAATGAATAAGTATATGGGCAGACGCCAGTAGGGAACAAATGGTTAATATGATCAATGCCAACCTCACTCTTCTGAACAGTAGTAGTGGAAATCGTGATGACCGGACTGCCAATAACTCGGCAATTGATGTATCCTCGTCATCGCAGGATATACTTGATAAATTTATTACAAGAAAAACATCTTTTTAGTTAGATGTACTTAGTGGAAAGACCACAACCAGAAAACGTAGAGAACTATTGAACTCGGTAGACAGAGACTTGGAAGTATACTACTATTCACTCAGGTTACAGCTTATGATTGTTCATCCTGGAACGTTTAACCGGCCATATACGTTATTACAGTTCACATGGTTTTACTAAATTGATAATTTAGCAAATTTGAATGATGTTTTTTGTTTCAAGTGTGCAATATACAAACAGTAACAGACCACCGGATCCTTTTAAAACTTCATGTTGCCAGTGAAAGGTGGCAGCAGTTAAACGTGGCAAGAATGATTAATGATTGTTACATTATGTAAATGATTGATAATTGAAATTGAAATTTTCAATTTAGGCAAATGAGTGTCCATTCCTTGTAAACATGGTTGCTTTTATAGCTGGCAGAGAGTATGCGCGGCAGAAGCAACATGAAGGGCATAAAACGTCTCTTCGCTGGGAAACAGGCGAATTTTGCACGAGAAAAGGAACACACCAGCCAGGAATGAACGCCGAAGTGAGACTTTGATTCTGGTCTGATGCAGATGTGTTATTTTACAATTTAAAATCATTAATGGCATGTGGCATTATTTCAATATCAATTTTGGCAATGTTTCAGATATTATTGATAGGTGTCTTCTCTTGTTTCATACTATTGCTTGTTTTCATTTTCAACGAGTATGACAATATATATTTCTTTGTAGATAGAAATACTCTTATTCAAGAGTATTTCTGTCTACATAGGTTGTTAAGTTTTAAAAGATATTGAACAGACTTGCTCGTTATTTTACATCCTTTTTACATTCTTTAAAGACGTGGCAGATATATGACTGCTTGTGCTTGCATGTGAATGTCAATATGCATGTTTGTCAGACTGTCTCCTATAAGATGAAAACAAAATGTCCTGATATATGTATTTCGCTAAATAAATATCACACGATCACTTGTTTCCTATTATCACATCATTTAGAAATGAAGTGAAATGTAAGAGTATTAGGAAAATCTAAATCACGATAAATTACCAGCATAACGAAAATAAAAAAAAGATTTATGGTCGTTGAACCATAAAGAAACTTCTGTCATTTGACAAAATGTCAAGTTTATCTTGTTTTCCATTGCTAAAGCAAAAGATAACATTTATACCACAAAAAATAGAACAAAGGACTATATTCCCTGCAGATATTATGGCACATTTGAATATCTAATGATTTGATAAACAGAGAAGAGGTAGTAAAAGCTTTGCGGATGATGAAAGCCGGCAAGGCAGCAGGATTGGATGGTATTGCAGTGGAATTTATTAAAAAAGGGGGTGACTGTATAGTTGACTGGTTGGTAAGGTTATTTAATGTATGTATGATTCATGGTGAGGTGCCTGAGGATTGACGGAATGCGTGCATAGTGCCATTGTATAAAGGCAAAGGGGATAAGAGTGAGTGCTCAAATTACAGAGGTATAAGTTTGTTGAGTATTCCTGATAAATTATATGGAAGGGTATTGATTGAGAGGATGAAGGCATGTACAGAGCATCAGATTGGCGAAGAGCAGTGTGGTTTCAGAAATGGTAGAGGATGTGTGGATCAGGTGTTTGCTTTGAAGAATGTATGTGAGAAATACTTAGAAAAGCAAATGGATTTGTATGTAGCATTTATGGATATGGAAAAGGCATATGATAGAGTTGATAGAGATGCTCTGTGGAAGGTATTAAGAATATATGGTGTGGGAGGCAAGTTGTTCGAAGCAGTGAAAAGTTTTTATCGAGGATGTACGGCATGTGTACCTGTAGGAAGAGAGGAAAGTGATTGGTTCTCAGTGAATGTAGGTTTGCGGCAGGGGTGTGTGATGTTTCCATGGATGTTTAATTTGTTTATGGATGGGGTTGTTAGGGAGGTGAATGCAAGAGTTTTGGAAAGAGGGGCAAGTATGAAGTCTGTTGTGGATGAGAGAGCTTGGGAAGTAAGTCAGTTGTTGTTCGCTGATGATACAGCGCTGGTGGCTGATTCATGTGAGAAACTGCAGAAGCTGGTGACTGAGTTTGGTAAAGTGTATGAAAGAAGAAAGTTAAGAGTAAATGTGAATAAGAGCAAGGTAATTAGGTACAGTAGAGTTGAGGGTCAAGTCAATTGGGAGGTTAGTTTGAATGGAGAAAAACTGAAGGAAGTAAAGTGTTTTAGATATCTGGGAGTGGATCTGGCAGCGGATGGAACCATGGAAGCGGAAGTGAATCAAAGGGTGTGGGAGGGGGCGAAAATCCTGGAAGCCTTGAAGAATGTGTGGAAGTCGAGAATATTAACTAGTAAAGCAAAAATGGGTATGTTTGAAGGAATAGCTGTTCCAACAATGTTATATGGTTGCGAGGCGTGGGCTATGGATAGAGTAGTGCGCAGGAGGGTGGATGTGCTGGAGGTGAGATGTTTGAGGACAATATATGTTGTGAGGTGGTTTGATCGAGTAAGTAATGTAAGGGTAAGAGAGATGTGTGGAAATAAGAAGAACGTTGTTGGGAGAGCAGAAGAGGGTGTTTTGAAATGGTTTGGGCACATGGAGAGAATGAGTGAGGAAAGATTGACCAAGAGGATATATGTGTCGGAGGTGGAGGGAACGAGGAGAAGGGGGAGACCAAATTGGAGGTGGAAAGGTGGAGTGAAAAAGATTTTGAGTGATCGGGGCCTGAACATGCAGGAGGGTGAAAGGCAGGCAAGGAATAGAATGGATTGGATCGATGTGGTATACCGGGGTCGACGTGCTGTCAATGGATTAAATCAGTACATGTGAAGCGTCTGAGGTAAACCATGGAAAGTTGTGTGGGGCCTGGATGTGGAAAGGGAGCTGTGGTTTCGGGCATTATTGCATGACAGCTAGAGACTAAGTGTAAACGAATGGGGCCTTTGTTGTCTTTTCCTAGCGATACCCCGCACACATGAGGGGGAGGGGGATGTTATTTCCATGTGTGCCGAGGTGGCGATGGGAATGAATAAAGGCAGACAGTGTGAATTGTATGCATGTGTATATATGTATATGTCTGTGTGTATTTATATGTGTACTTTGAGATGTATGGGTATGTATATTTACGTGTGTGGACGTGTATGTATATACATGTGGATGGGGTGGGTTGGGCCATTTCATTCGTCTGTTTCCTTGCGCTACCTCGCAAACGCGGGAGACAGCGACAAAGCAAAATGATATAATAATAATTGAATATCTAAGAATTATCTTAAAGTTTCCCGATTTCTTTGATGGATAAGATATTTCTCTTCTTCTTATAGTTTTGAATCGCTCTTCCAGATGGCGTTACTTCAAGAATCACAAATTCTTTTAATTACGCTTCTTTGTATTCGTTTCTCTTGAGTAGGGCCGCCATTTCTATTTAGTCTTGTATGTGTCGTCTCCGAAGACGGATGTGTTCCTACGCTCTGTATTTCAAGTCTGTCTCTTCTGATGTTGTAGTGTCTACTCGTTTTTTCGGTAAGTCGGACTATTCAGCGATATGGCAATGTTTATCTGCCTTTTTGCTAGACAAGTGGGCTTCCTTGAGCTTTTATTTCGCGTATAAATGTGGAGGAAGGATTACACTTCTAGCTTGGATGCCATTTTGAGTTCCTTAAGAATGCCATGATAAACTCTCTTCTTTCAGCTTTCATTTACCTTTACTTTCTTTGGATTAATTATGTATAATAAATTTTGGTGTATGTTTTTCAGTGTTTCTGGTAGGCTTGAAAGTTTATTGTCTACTAACTATAAAACAGTGTTTGTAGAAGTGTTTTTCACTCCAAGTGTTTACAATAGAAGTGCTTTTTAAATTTAATGGATTGCTTTATTATTTGTCTGTATTCATAAGGCAGGGGATCACGATAAACAATGATAATGATAGACGCCAAGTTAGTTAAGCCACCACTGCTCCCTAGCGGAGGTAGCCATAACTACATGTGCAGTGACATAACGCAAGGCAAGGCAATGGTAGTTGGGTTGTTAATCAATTATCTCATCGTAAAGTAGTTTCAGGAGACTTGAATGTTCATTATTAATGAATAAGTATATGGGCAGACGCCAGTAGGAAACAAATGGTTAATATGATCGATGCCAACCTCATTGTTCTGAACAATGGTAGTGGCAATAGTGATGACCGGACTGCCAATAACTCGGCAATTGATGTATCCTCGTCAACTTGATAAATTTATTACAAGAAAAACATCTTTTAAGTCAGATGTACTTAGTGTAAAGACCACAACCAGAAAGCGTAGAGAACCATTGAACTCGGTAGACAGAGACTTGGAATTATATTACTATTCATTCAGGTTACAGCATATGATTGTTCATATGTTCATATGTTCATATCCTGGAACGTTTAACCCGCCATATACGTTATTACAGTTCACATGGTTTTATTAAATTGATATTTAGCAAATCTGAATGACGTTTTGTGTTTGAAGTGTGCAATATACAAACAGTAACAGACCACCGGATCCTTTTAAAACTTCATGTTGCCAGTGAAAGGTGACAGCAGTTAAACGTGGCAAGAATGATAAAAGATGCGTACATTATGTAAAGGATTGATAATTGAAATTGAAATTTTCAATTTAGGCAAATGAGTGTCCATTCCTTGTAAACATCGTTTTCTTTTACAGTTGGCAGAGAGAACATGAGCGGCAGAGGCAACGTGAAGGGCATAAAACATCCCTCCGCTGGGAAACAGGCGAATTTTACAGGAGTAAAGGAACATACCAGCTAGGAATGGTCTGATGCAGTGTTGAAGAGATGTTTTTTTACAGTTCAAAATCATAAATGGCATGTGGGTCTTGAATTGTTTCAATTGTTTTAGCAATACTTCACATATTATTAATAGGTGACTTCTCTTGTTTCATATTGTTGATTGTTTTCATTTTCAACGAGTATAACTGAACATATTTTCATGTAGATAGAATCACTATTGCATATCAAGTTTTAAGTTTTAAAAGATTTTGAAAAGACTTGCTCATTATTTTACAACCTTTTTACATTCTTGTGCTTGCATGTGAATGTCAATATGCATGTTTGTCAGACTGTCTCCTAAAAGATGAAAGGAAAATGTCCTGAAATATACTTATCAATAATGTATTGCGCTGAATAAATATCACTCAATCATCTGTTTCCTTTTATTACATCATTTAGAAATGAATTAAAATGTAAGAGTATTAGGAAAATCTAAATCACGATAAATTACCAGCATAACGAAAATAAAAAAGATATATGGTCGTTGAACCATTTAACAAAAGTCAAGTTTATATTGTTTTCCATTGCTAAAGCTAAAGATAACATTCATACCACAAAAAATAGAACAAAGGACTCTATTCCCTGCAGATACTATGGCACATTTGAATATCTAGGAATTATCTTAAAGTTTTCCGTTTTCTTTGATGGATAAGATATTCCCGTTTTCTAATAGTTTTGAATCGCTCTTCCAGATGGCGTTACTTCAAGCATCACAAATTCTTTTAATTATATTTCTTTGTATCTGTTTCTCTTGAGCAGGGCCGCCATTTGTATTTAGTCTTGTATGTGTCGTCTCTGAAGACGGATGTGTTCTTACGCTCTGTATTTCAAGTCTGTCTCTTCTGATGTTGTAGTGTCTACTCGTCTTTTCGGTAAGTCAGACTATTCAGTGATATGGCAATGTTTATCTGCCTTTTCGCT